>NW_026516785.1:0-131632 GCF_025766255.1 Zychaea mexicana
CACTTCGATTATGGATGTTCCAGCTGGTTACACCTGCCGCATAAAACACTTCAAAGAAATCTAAATACCTTGCGAGCTCAGAAATTTTTATAACATATATATCAAATTTTTAAAACAAGTTTATCATCTGAAGGTTAGTGAAGCGATAAAAATAAAAGTAGTATTTGAAGGATTAGTTTTCTGTACTAACCATAAATTATCTAGCACATAATCAAAGCAATAATCAAAGCAGTGGAAAATTCACTGGCTAGTACCGATGATGAGGAGGAAGGATTTGTGTCCGTTTTGGCAAAAAGGCAGCATAAGCTGATCATCCCTTCAGCACTGAATTACATCGAAACACCCACAGTCGTACCGTAGAAAAGAAACCGCGAGGATGATGAGCAGGACTCATCCAAATAACAATTAAAACCTAGCACTATATATTTCTCTCCCCATTTTCATCACTTTTTTTAACAATCATCATCGATGAGATATGTGAGGCAATGGCTAGTTAGATGGGTTATTTATAAAGGGATCATTACGCACCCAACTTCTCGCGCCTGGCCTCCTTCAACGTTATATATTATTATCTTGATGTAGGATATATATGAGGGCCGCCATATATATTGAGTAATTCATTTATTTGCCAGTATAAGTAATAGCATCTTTTTTACTGTACAATAGGAACAGCAACCAACAATGAATGAGGTCGTTTCCTTTACCCGACAATAGTGGTAATAAATGGAGTAAAATGCATACCATTGTGGAGTTCTTTGAGATCTATTACACATCCAAACTTTATATTTCTTGTTTACATTGACAATGATGGAGTATATCCGCATATACATTGAAAAGATCACATGTTTAAAGTACTACTACGTTATCTACTGCTTTTAGACCATCATTTCCATCACGAAACTGACGTTGCTCACTAGTAGTTCCAGATGAAGGTGGCGGCGCACTATGCATTGTCTTGCTTATGGGGCTTTCCGTTTACGTTTAAAATCACAACGACCATAAAGCCTGTCTGTCCATGCTCGAATCGCAGTTGAGGGTTGCATTTGCTGATGCTGTGGATCTCCTTGGTAATTTTTGACTTCGAGTAGAGAAATGTGAAGTTCGACGTTGTATTGTCAATGATGGCCGACGGCTGCTGTCGTTGTTATTGAGCCCTTGTGCATTACTACTTGCTTCATCACCTATTGTCTGTGCTACTGTGGCGGTGTTCGTCTCTTCTTCTTCATTACTTGACAGTGAAAGAATCCTTTGGCTATGAGGCTTTCCAATTTCTTCGCCTATTGTCGCCATCGTTGCAAATAGGAAGGCGAATTCCGTTGATAACCCAATAGCCAACATAACTGTCGAAATGCTCGTTTTTTGCCAAAAAAAGGCTATTAGGTAGCCAAGGATCCCACTATGTCGTGTGCAACCGGTTGTACTGATGACTATATCAAACGTCATACGACATTGAGAGGCGCCTCCTCGATCATGCCTTTTTGAAAAAGTGTTATTACATTTACACAACTACAGGCACCCTTTTGCGATCGGTTTATATATCTGTACCCTTACCCAGTAGTAGAGTACGAGATCGTCTCGCAACAGAAAATGTCAGCACAATACCCAATCCATCTTGATATCTCAAATGAAAGTATACGATGAATTGATTATTGACTAGAGTAGTTTGTCAGAATCCTGGCAAATGGTGAAAGATGCTCAACGATTTTCACAAAAACACCTCAAATGTCATTGATGGCAGATGAAATCAAGTAATACACCTCTAGGGAACTCATATTGAGAAATGCAATATAGTAATAGTCTAAAAAGACGATACAAATTTGAAGTTTACCCAAGTCTCTCAGGAACGTATAAGTGAAAATAGCATAGGTGTTGCAAATTGAAGTATCTAAAAAAGGATAGTGCTGGGATTGAATCATAACGACCTCTCTCTCTTTCAGAGTAGTCTGATACTCTTAGTTGGACTTAATATATTTTTTTCTAGATACAGTTGTTGAACTTGCAATATGGGACTTAGAATTTCTCTGTGTAGAACAATCTATATTTATAAAATAATCCAAAAATATAGAATAATAATTATACTATAGTTTAATTTTTATACATTTAATAATTGATGTTTAAATTTGATATATAATAGTTTTTTTCTTTAAAATAATCTTTAATAATTTGTTTCTTATAAAAATCATTTTCTTTAACCTAAGAATTATCATTATTATTATAACCTTTCCATTTAACAAAAAAGGAATATTTATTATTTTCTATTTTATATTCAATTATGTTTTCTATTTCATATATATTATCATCTTTATTTAGGTTTCTCATATTTTCTATTTTTTTATTTGATTTATATAATCTCTTTCTTCTTTTTTTAGTAACTTTGTTTAATTCGGGATAGTCTAAATCACTTTCTTCAGTTATATTATTTTCATTTTCATTGTTATTATTATTATTATTAGTAGAATTTATATTTTCATCAATAATCATATTTCATTTATATCTAATTTTAAAAAATCATTTTGTATTTCTTCTAATATTTTAAATTTATTAATCTGTCTCATTTCATTATTATAAACAATATCAATTAATCTATTTTCTTATGGAAAATCAAAGTTATCAGTTTTCCATAATTTATGATGTTCTTGTATAATAATATTAAATGTATTTGAAAATTTTTCTATATTTTTAAATAAAATGCTACTTTGATTTGTAAATTTATATATTTAATATCATCTGTCTTTAATGTTGAGTTATTATTACTAAATCTTTTAAACTTATTAAATAATTCTTGAAATTGATTTTCTATTTTACTTTTAAAACTTCCAAAGACTTTATTATAATATATTTCTTGTTCATTTAATTTTTCATTTACTTCTTTTCTAATTGGATAGAAAAAGTTATTATCATCTAAATCATATCCTTTATTATTGCATAAATCTTCAAATTGTTTTATAAATAAGGTGTAACCTCCATCAATAGCTATACAATCTTGCTTTAAAATTTTATTATATAATTTCATATTTAGAAACATCATACCATTATTAACTTCTCCACATAAATTACTATAAGATATATATATTACTATATCATTTATATCTGAAACAACTTGTGTTCTAATACCAGAACTTTTTAAATTATATGACCACCGTTTTTGTATTAATATATTTGGTTTATCGTAAGAAATAGAGCTATCATGTCCATCTAATAATAGTGTAATATTTTTATAATTTTTAGGGTTTTTAATTAATGCTGATAAAATTCTTATTTTCATATTTGAGAACATATTTAATAAATAATAATTAACTTTTTTATTTAACGAATCATAATTTGTAATCCAAAATTTCTTATAAAATGCATAAAAGCTAGTATATGGAATATATTTTTTTATATCTTTACTAGTATATCCAGATGTTAAATGAAATATTAATATTAAACCTTTTTCGATTTCTATATATGGTGCTGGGTATTTAATATTTGAATATAAATTATTTAAGAAAAAAAATACACTTATATAACCTAAATTTTTTTAATAAATCTTCTTTTACTTCATCTATAAATTTTATATTTTTTATTTCAGTTCTATGCTTATATTTATAATTTATAATTTCCCAGTTTTCATTTAAAAAAGACCATTGATTTAAAACTAATTTATTAATCTCATCTTTTAATTCATTTTTTAAGTTTATTATATTTTCATCATTTTTATTAGTATATTCATTCATAATTTCAATGTCCGATTCCATAATTAAATCCTATATTAGGTAATAATTTTAAAACTATATATAAAATTCAATTTGGAATTAAAAATATGTAACTTAGTAACAAATAAAAATTTATTACTATGTATTATATTTGTTTAAAAGTCCCAGAAATAGAACAAAAAAGTTACCATAGTAACATAATATATTTTAAGTAATATTTCTTCTATAATAAAATGAAAAAATAAAATGTTTATAATTATATTTATTCAATAATATTATACTATAAAAAAAATAAAAATATTGTATTTTTTATTAACTATAGGAGTATAATCCATAGTTAAAGGAAAATGGGGGATTATAGATTAATAAAAAATTGTAATATTTTTTAATGTAATGGATTTAAAAATTAATAACTATATTTATAAATATAGTTTTTTAATTTTATAATCCTTATTAGATTTTGTAATCATTAAGTATTTTTGTAATTTTTATGTATATAAAAATTTCATAAATATAAAATAGGGGTGGTTGAGAAACTTGCTTTCGAAACATTTGGGGCTCGATAATGAGATTTAGACAAATAACAAAAACATTTATGTTTTGTTATTATAAGAGAGAACAAATACTATGATTTGTTCCTCATAGTAATTATTTGTTCTTCTGTGCTTGTGACTGACTAAAAATTCCTCTGACGTAATTTTTCTTGATGAATAGAGCAACTCGAAACAAATAGCACTTATCTCCGTAACTCAATCAATACCTGGCTCTTTTGTAAAAGTTGCCGACGCACAAACAACCGATTCAACATGCTACTTGGACGCAACAGTAGTAATGGACGACTTTTTAATACCTATTCGCCTTTCTTCGAGAATACGCAGCGACGACTATGACGTTATTTTGGGAAAAAGCTGGCTGTATGACGAAAACCCAGAAATTGACTGGCGTACGAATGACGTTCACCCACGACCACTACCTACACCAAAGGAAATACAATACGTTTCTCATTGTATTGGCAACAAACTCGTTAAAGATGTTACTGATGACGGTTTTGTTGTATTATGTGCAGAGAAAATAATGGTAGACGGCGATCGTGTTTTTGTTCCTGGACTTGACGACATATTGGAAAAATACGAAGATGTTTTCCCAGACGACGTTCCCAACGGTCTACCACCTAAGCACAGTGTCGAGCACGCCATACCTTTACTGCTAGACGCCAAAGTACCAGCTCATCGTATGTATCGCCTTTCTACGCATGAGTTGGCTGAGCTCAAGAAAACGCTCGACGACTTGCTGGCTAGTGGTTGGATTCGACTGTCGACGTCACCTTACGGTGCTCCTGTCCTGTTCGTCGCAAAAAAGGACAAGACTCTGCGCATAGTGATCGATTATCGGTCCTTGAACAAGACGAGTGTGTTATCTAAATGCGCTCTACTGGCGTGCGAAGATCTCATGAACCAGCTTCTTGGGGCGCGCTATTTGAGCAAGCTTGACCTCCGCTCCGGCTATATGTAACTCCGGGTCAAGGACGAGGATACACACAAGATGGCCTTCTTCATGAGATATGGGCTTTACGAGTACTTAGTAATGCCCTTCGGCCTATCATCGGCGCCTGCTACCTTTATGCATTTAATGTCAGATGTGTTTAGGCCATATCTCGACGTAATCGTGATTCTCTACTTGGACGATGTCTTGATTTACTCCAAGACGGCTGAGGATCACGTCAAGTAATTGAAGTTGGTGTTGGAAAAGTTGCGACACCACAAACTGTACACGAAGCGGTCGAAATGCCAGTTTGGGATGCGCTCAGTCGAATTTCTTGGCCACATTGTTTCAGGTGACGGCATCAAATGCGACCCACATAAGCTCGACGCAATTTCCACCTGGCCACGACCAACGAAAATTGCTCATATCCAGAGCTTTTTAGGCCTGTGTAATTTCTATCGACGCTCTTGTGATGGATATGCTTGCCTCACTGCCCCTCTCAATCGCTTACTGCGTAAGGACGTTCCTTGGGAGTGGGATGATGCTTGTGAAAGATCCTTTCAGGAACTCAAGCGACGTTTATGTTCCGCACCAGTGCTTGCAATCCCGGATCCTGACCGCCACTTTTACGTACACACGGACGCTTCATCAACAGTGTCAATTAGTGGTATCCTCTCACAGGAGCAGGACGACGGTTTATTGCATCCGGTTGCTTATGCTTCGAGGATGTTGAAGGGCGCAGAGATGAATTACCTGGTTCACGAACAAGAACTTTTGTCAGTGTCGTACTGTTTAGAACAATGGCGACATCATCTGGACGGTCAAAAGTTCACAGTGTTCACGGACAGCCGCGCCATCTCGACGTTACACGCCAACAACAAGAATCTCTCCAAGCGTCAGATCCGCTTGTTGGAAAAGCTGATGGCCTATCAGTTTGACGTGCATCATATTCCTCGAGAACAGAATACTGGTGCAGACGCTCTATCAAAACGACCGCCCAACGCTCCTTCTCACCCCGACGTATCAATGGAACTTTGTGCTGTGGTCCTCACAGTGAGGGGGGAGACGCTTGGCAAGGAATGCACTCAGCACTACAAGGACGATTCTTTTTGGGCAGACGTTTTGACTCGGCTTCGGACGAACGACGACGACGAAGAGTTCGAACTAGCCGACGGCATCATCTATCGCAAAAAAGATGGACGACGCCAAATCTGTGTGCCGCGCATGCCAACGCTTCTCAACACCCTCTTGCATGACGCACACGACGCACCAATCGCCGGTCATCGCGGCATCGATGCAACGGTCGAACGACTTGGACGAACTTACTACTGGCCACATATGAACAAAACAGTGCGACGTTATATTGCGACGTGTGACATGTGCCAGCGTACCAAGTTACCAAATGCCAAAAAAGCAGGCTTGTTGCAGCCATTGCAACTAGCTTCTGGACGATGGACCTCGATTTCGGTTGATTTTATCACACACTTGCCGAAGACGCTACATAAGTTCGATGCAATTGCCGTTTTTGTGGATCGGTTTTCAAAGCGCGCACATTTTGCTCCATGCAAGACGACTGATACAGCAGAGGATTTTGCTCATCTGTTTTTGCATGAGATATACCGACAGCACGGCTTACCATCAGACGTAGTCTCGGATCGAGATGTCCGCTTTACTTCTAGATTCTGGAAGGCCTTGACGACGATGCTTGGGGTACAAAGAAATTTGTCCAGCAGTCTACACCCAGAATCAGACGGACAGACGGAACGCACGAATCGAACGCTTGAAGATATGCTTCGTCATTACGTTGCATATAATCAATCGGATTGGGACGAATGGCTGCCGGTCCTCGAGCACACCTACAACGACGCCAAGCACGCTTCTACAGGGGTAACACCCTTTTACGCTGACTTGGGACGACAGGTGTCACTCGCTTTGACCACGGGATTTGCCTCCTCCGATGTTGATTCAGCAGACGTTCTCGCTACACGTTTGGAGTCTATCCGCCTTCAAGTCACTGAGGCAATCAAGGAAGCAACGGATCGCCAAGCCAAGTATGCCAATATGAAGCGACGTAATCTGGAATTCGACGTGGATGACGACGTATTAGTCAAGACGACCCACTTGAATCCTGATGTTTATTCCAACGCTCCCGCCAGAAAGTTACTTCCACGGTGGGCGGGTCCTTACAAAATCCTTGAACGTATTGGATCCGTGGCATACAAGCTTGATTTGCCGGCTTCGATCAGGGCTCACAACGTTTTCCATGTGAGCGCCCTCAAGAAATATTTGGAACCTGACGATGTGGGACGCAAGCCAGAACGGCCACCACCAGTGATCACCAATGTTTCTGACGACGAAGACGAATGGGAAGTTGAAGCCATTCTCGACGAGCGCAAGCGACGAAACAAGCTACAATATTTGGTTAAGTGGAAAGGTTATCCCTTACACGAGGCGACGTGGGAACCCGCCGAACACCTTTCCAA
Source organism: Zychaea mexicana (assembly GCF_025766255.1). NCBI lineage: Eukaryota > Fungi > Mucoromycota > Mucoromycetes > Mucorales > Lichtheimiaceae > Zychaea > Zychaea mexicana. The sequence goes on from NW_026516785.1 coordinate 7,661, forward strand.
TGCGCCCGAGGCTCTTCAAGACTTCAAACAATCCAAGGAAGCGACGCCATCAAAAGCTTCGGATACGAATTTACTTCCTCGACGCCGTGGTCGTCCGCCCAAACACAGACGAAACAGGTAACTGTATGTGCAATGGGTTGTGGTGTTTATTTTTTTTATAGTTCCTCTGGGTCTATTTCACCACGACGACCACCTTTTGGGATCTCTCGCGACGTTTTAATTTGCGGGGGGAGAACCCTAGACCGGGACGATTTCTATCCAGTCGACGCACAAAACGATCCGTCACTGCTGTAGAAGAGTTCCAGCATACGAACCCACTTGGACGCGCACAAGGACGGTGCATACTACTCGCAGATCGACGCACAGACATTAACGAGCTACAAAGGACGGCGATTGAAACGACGCAAATCAAGAATTACTTTGGACGAGTCGACGGATCGACGGCGAGCACCTGACGTTTTACTTCGAGTCGACCTCTTGAAGTAGAGGGGGAGGATGTAACGGTGCATACCGTTACGACGATATCCAACCTGCATGGTTGACGATTGACAACGCATGGTTCAGACGATAGGATGACTTGCGGTCAACCGCATGGTTGAATATGGAGTAATAGGCGTGGATATTCTAGATAGAAGTTATGATGTAGATCAATACTTAGACGATAGCTAGCCCCCTATTACTCGACGTATATATAAAGACGGGATCCTGAGTTATATGGATCCCGATCGTTTTATCCTTTGATATATCCGAGTCTCACCTTATTCACTGATCCACACTGTCTACCCATTCACGTTCCCGATTGTAAGTATCTGGGCCGACACTGTTACACCTGACGTTTTACTTCGAGTTGACCTCTTGAAGTAGATGGGGGAGGATGTAACGGTGCATACCGTTACGACGATATCCAACCTGCATGGTTGACGATCGACAACGCATGGTTCAGACGGTAGGATGACTTGCGGTCAACCGCATGGTTGAATATGGAGTAATAGGCGTGGATATTCTAGATAGAAGTTATGATGTAGATCAATACTTAGACGATAGCTAGCCCCCTATTACTCGACGTATATATAAAGACGGGATCCTGAGTTATATGGATCCCGATCGTTTTATCCTTTGATATATCCGAGTCTCACCTTATTCACTGATCCACACTGTCTACCCATTCACGTTCCCGATTGTAAGTATCTGGGCCGACACTGTTACACCTGACGTTTTACTTCGAGTTGACCTCTTGAAGTAGATGGGGGAGGATGTAACGGTGCATACCGTTACGACGATATCCAACCTGCATGGTTGACGATCGACAACGCATGGTTCAGACGGTAGGATGACTTGCGGTCAACCGCATGGTTGAATATGGAGTAATAGGCGTGGATATTCTAGATAGAAGTTATGATGTAGATCAATACTTAGACGATAGCTAGCCCCCTATTACTCGACGTATATATAAAGACGGGATCCTGAGTTATATGGATCCCCATCGTTTTATCCTTTGATATATCCGAGTCTCACCTAATTTATTGATCCACACTGTCTACCCATTCACGTTCCCGATTGTAAGTATCTGGGCCGGCACTGTTACAGTAATCGTGCATTTTTTGTGTTAGCAGGGCGTCCTTTCGTCTTCACATTGCTTGGTAATTCGATGTCGCTAATGTCAATACCCATTGTATATTCGTCGATAGTCCCATCGATACTACTAAGTAGATCGGATTTTTGCTGATCCGACCCCATATTGTAGAGTACATCATGCAGCTTCTGTAGTACCATGTTCTGTTGCTCTAACAATTGCTTCAGGAGTATACACCTTTTGGAAGCTATCTGTGGATAAATAACTCTCATATTAGGATATAAAGTATATTACAGGCGCATAGTATAATCACAGTATTACTATAGCAGAAAATTATACCTCTGTCATATTCCAAACGCCATCGATCAGGGATATCCGACAAGCTTATACTGAACCCTTCTCGTGCGATATTATGTTGACACGGCAGTCCATAGTTTAGCGTAGTACCACACCAGCAGTCGCTTGAGTCAAGTTGATATTCATCGCAGTTATCCCAAGCTCGTTTGAACTCCCTTCGGAGTCGATTCAAAGCAAAAAACGAAATAGTGCCAAAGAGCTCTTGCATCGCAAACCGATTCACGCTTTCCATACAGTGGCATTTTATTCTTTCTTGCAAGACTGAGTCTCTTCATCAGCCAACTAGTACAGAATTTTGATTAGCATATCCGTTAACACATTGTCTTTTCAATCCGAAAACAAAGGGTGTAGTTCATACCGATTTACGCATGACACGATCAATTGCTTTGACCGTTTTAAACAAGCTTCCGGTGGTTTGCATTGTATCTTTGTTGCGCCAGTGTGTTCCTTCAACACGCGATGATGCCCTCATTTCCATGTTTAAAAGTCTTCCAGCATAACAAGCACCCCATTTCTCCTTATATTCTAGGCAGCTATATAATATACTATAATACAGCTGGTGAGCACAACTCGGCAAAGCTCCAGTCAAATATTGGATAAAGGTAGTTAACGTACCCGTTGAGATAGTCCATCATTTTCTCTTTCTTTTTGTTTGCCAGCAAACATATTGCAGACGTTGCATCATCTTCAGTATCTTTGTCGTTCTCGCTATTGCTGCTGTCGTCATGATGCTTCGCTTTGGACTTTGTTTTCTTGTGCTTTTTGTTGGATCGCTTATGGTTTTCGTTGGCATACGCAAGAGCACCTTTTTCGATCAGACACTTATAAGCGTCAATGGCAGCCTGGAAAATCGCTTCGTCTTTTTTACCAACATAAACCATTTGCTTAATGATAGCTTTGGCTTCGCCTATCTCTTCGCTGTTCGGTGGAAAGCAAGTACTGAAGATGCTACGTAAATGCTGCTCCATATGCCACCCGCAAAGTATATGCTCTGCATCTTTGAAAGTTGACTCGATGGCGTTGATTAAAGCTCTTTCGTTGTCCGTAATGAATATGTGTACGTTTCCTTCTGGCCATATGACTTGTCGCATAGTCCGAAGGAGCCAGGTGCACGACTCTTCTTTCTCGTTTACCAAGAAAGCAGAGGCAATAAGCACGTTCTTGAGCTTTGATGCACCGAGATGACTGACACCAACAACATTGACAAGAGGTTTCTTGGTTCTGCTCGTTTTGTACGTCGCATCGATAGCAATGATCTCGTTGAATCGTCGTGCTTTTGCTATACTCGTTTCATGGGTAAAAAAGAGGGCGTCGAGACTTTTACCTGTGCCGTCTAGCTTATATCCAGTGATATAGTTGTTACCAATGAGGAGCTCGAATATCTTACTGAAGCCGCCATGATTATCCTCACGGAATATTTGCGCACGAAAATTGTATAGATCCCTCATGGTCATAATTGCGCCGTCTTCGTGGTTCTGGACTTCTCAATGTATCATCAGGGGCCTGACAGAATTATCTGTCAATGATAATATTTGCTGCTCGGCATGGGGAGTTGGCGTGCGGTGTTGGTGGTAATACTGAGGAGGCTTGTCGAGGAAGTGGTGGTGCTCATTATCGTTGCTGACCTTCGTTACTTTCCAGTGCTTATCCTTCCTGGACCACCTTAGGTTCATGGTCCATTGGCAGTCGATCGTTTTCGTCGCTGTTTGGCGTCCCCGCGTTTCTTCAGTTACTCCATGTGTATTGCGATAGCTTCCACCATGTACGCACTGGGTCACGATTTTTACGTTCTTCTCACTTCGTTTAGTTGAAACGGCAAAGTTGTATTCTCTGGCTTGCTCGTTGATTGCTTTCACAATTTGCTTATTTGATCCGGTATAAGTAGTGTCAATCAATTGCTCCATAGTGTTGGGATAGTAGTATGATAAACGTAGGTAGAAAGTTGAAGATATACAGTAATATCAAAATATACTGTTTATTGAGGAGCATTTATATAGTTTATTTAAACTACTGCACATAAAGACATCCGTAGAGACACCCTAGAGAGTTTGAAAAGCATTAAGGAATGTTTCTCATGTACCTTTTATGGTTCTCTATTGTTAATATATCGAAAGATGTATAATAACAATAACAAGTGAACAAATCCAGTGAACACATCCTTGCGGACACCCCCACAAGTATATACTTATAGGATGTGTGTAACCTGATGAGGATTAAAAATAGAAGGGGGTGTCCGTAAGGGTCAGAGTGGGGTGTCCGTATCAAAAGCCTTTTCCTACAGTGAAGATCTTCTTCTTATAAACTGCACCCGTGCTAAATAGTGCAGAAGATCTTCTTCCTATAAAATGCACCCGGTGCTAATTAGTGCAGAAGGTCTTCTTCTTATAAAATGCACCCGGTGCTAATTAGTGCAGAATATCTTATTCCTACTAATTTCTGCGAGTAAAGAATAAAGATAGAGTATGAATTACTGAAATTGGGCCAAATTTTTATATGAAAAATATATATTGAGTGCCTATGGTGTATAACAAAGCATGTGGATGTAGTGGAGAGAACAAAAAACATCTTCTCGGAATTAAAATGTTGTCTTATATATCTTTTGTATATACTTCAGCGTATTTTATATCAATTAAATAAAGCATTATAACGAAGTAATAGTGGTATTGTATATACTAACATTTGGCGATATCATATGAATACAGTAGGTGGCTGCTTCTTATTAATGATTACCAAAAAATATACTGTATGTATTGATTGGTCTTTGAAGATCATATCACGTAAAGAGCGCATTGAGTGCCAACCATTACAATATGTATCCATCGAGGCATGGTGCAATAATATTGCTGATTTTTTAATAGCTGCCAGATAGCAAACAAGTGTCTGGATTATTTTGCACAACAGGAGCGATTAATAGGAAGAAGATCTTCTGCACTAATTAGCACCGGGTGTATTTTATAGGAAGAAGATCTTCTACACTAATTAACACCGGTGCAATCAATATGAAGATGATCTTCTACATGTATTCAAACTTATTTTGTGGCTATACATCAAATCACCATTTAAGAAAGCACTACTTTCTCAAATATGTACTAATTTTGACCATTCAGGTTGTAATTACTCCAGTGGTTTCAAGTATTTTATCATCACAAAGCCGAGATTGATCAATAAAGAACATGATTGCGGATGTACTTTAGTAGTAGTGCATGAAAGAATAGCAGAAATCATGGTGGATTGCACTGCTGAATGGCATTATTCTATGTGACATGCCTAGAGTTGTTATAGCTATACCAGTTTATATAGTTTGCTGGACCAAGAGGTTGCGTTTTCGAATGCAAACACTTTCACTATATATATATATATATGTATATCTTATATACGTAGATTCTTGTGCATTGTGCAGTCTGGTCCAGCTAAATTCTATTTTTCAGTAAGTAGTATCTTGCATCATACGAAAAAAGTAGAGTTTCTTTAAATTTCAGTCAAACAGGTCTTTTTCTACTTTGCTTCGTCTTCTACTTTCAAGGCAAAGATATTTCACAATAAGTTCATATACATTACAACACTTTCTTATAGACATAGTAAAGCCCTTTTAAATTAATCATCGCAATTGAATTTACTGTAAAGAGGGCGAATATCAGAATCCTATGTATTCCTACACTAGATAGTTACCTGAGTATATTCTGGCTTACATCAATTCAATATTCGCTCACAATAATTGTTATATCAGTAAACGCCGTTAGAATTAATACCACAAACCCCTTTACAAACAATCATATTATAGAAACTGTTATACTTGCCATTTTACTTGTACAAGATCGAATATTGTTTTCTTATTACTTTCATTTCGAACTAGTAGTCGTCGTAGTCAACGTTGCTGCTGTTACTATCGCTCTCCAGTTCTGAGACATCCGTGTGGCTGTCGGTATCCTCTTCTTCTCCTCCTCCTCATCGTCTGTAAGTGCTTCCGAGCACGACGACACCGCGTCATCCTCATGGCGAGTCCAATTCACCCGGCCAGACCACTTAGCACCACGGAAAATTGGAACGTTGGTTCCTAGGGCGAGCTTGTTGACGTTGTTGATTGCTGATTTGCAATCGTAGAACAAGATTTCCTGCTCTGTTGCTGGCAATGCCACATAGTCGTTGACAGCTGCACGCTCAAGTTTGAGATCGTTCAGAGACATGTAGCTGCCTTTTCCAACATCAATCTTACCGCATGTTCTGGTTGGCGGCTAATCGTTTGATGGATGACCTTGGTTGCTTTACGGACTTGCACTTCAACGGCCTTGCCATCCATTCTGAAGGCGTTTCGCCACTCCTTCGCCTTCTTAATCCAGTGCTTATGCTTCTGCCTGTCTTTTCTGTCGTCTTTATTGGCATAGTAGCTCTCTCTTGCACGCATACGCCGTTCCTCTTTTTCCTCTTCTGTCTTCTGGGACTTGTGGCCACGTCTCAAGCCTGGAGAGGCTATACTATGCTCCTTGGACTGGTGCTGGCGCATACTCCATGCCCTTGTAAAGGGCATGTCGCAGATGTTGCACTTGTATGGGGCACGTTCAACCGCTGGGAGGTCAAACCGTACAAAGAAATCTGGCGACGCGCAATTTTGAGCAATTTCTCGCGTCTCATTTCAAGATCGTCATCGTCGATCAATCCTTCCAGGAGATTCTGCTTGTTGTGATCTTCTGCCTTTTTCTGCCACTGCGCCTTTTCGTCATCGCTTAAACCGGCATACATTTCCTTCAACCGATCCATCTTTATAACCGATCCATCTTTATAAGATTGGTGGTAACTAATTTCGTTTATGAGTACTTATATATGCTGAGAGTCATAAAGAAGTCTTACCGCTGGAGGTGACATCCCTAGGTGGGGCCTCACCATCCTGGTCACCCATTGAAGACAAAACAGCACTGCTACTGCTACTGTTACTGCTATTGCCAAGACCACGTCCACGACCACGTCCACGTCCACGTCCACGTCCACGACCACGTCCACGACCGCGACCAGAAGCGGAATTACTATCACCGCCATCAACAGCCACGTTATCAGCAGCAACTGAGAGACCAAAAGTATTAATTAAGCGCTTACAAATAATTTCAGACATAAATATTACCTTTATTGTTACTGACAAAGTTCCAAGCATTTCTTGCGTGGCTCGACTTCCAGTATCTGGCGATCTTGCCACCGCAACGCTCGATGACGACGCTCTGAGGAACGCCATGTTTCTCCTGCATATCCAGCAGAAACTGCTTGATGTCGGCGTCGAGCAACTTGTAACGCTCAGAGGTGTTATGTTGCTTTGATAAATGTCGTTACAAGTATAAACGTTTGATTAGAATTAAGTTTGCTATTTCGTAGCAAATTTTTTACTATGGTAAGAGACGGTTGCACATGCTCAAACATTTGTCACCAATCTCAGTGATTCCTTCAGCTCAGTACCTCAACCATCTCATTCAGTGTTAGTGATTCGGTTGTTGTAGCGTTAGGGTCAATTTGGTCGCGAGGTTTAGTGGAGATGTCAGTCATTGGAAACAATAAAACGTAACTAAAGGTATGCGAAAGTCAGTGAACAGGATTGATTTAGGATACATTCAGGATCGATCAGTGAAGGGGGAATCCTGAATTTTTTTAGCGCTATACTAACGGGAAATTTGGGGTGACTTAGGTGCGAAAATAACCCACATGTCTACTCCTGCGCAGCGTTCAATATGAACAGCTACACTGTCTATACTACCACCAATTTTGATTATGCCATGGAAACCGATTTATGCAGACAATGAAAATTGACGGATCCAGCGACGCCCAGCGTACGATTGACCGGTAATTATCATGACACTTATTCTTCATTGTCTTTTTTTTCTCATGCCAAATCTATTCTCGTTGAAATACTTACTTTCTCCTTTTTTATCAGTGAGCAAGCACGGACATCATGTTCTGGCTTCGTGATGGTGTTCCCACTGCCATGAATATATTTCAAGAAATAACAATACGAACCGCAACACTGGCAACAGGGGACCATCTACCTGGACCCACCATCTTCATTGAAGATGACAACTACTTGTCCGTGCAGTATCGTCCAACACGAGCTATTGTCAGTCTGTCCAGTCTCCAGATTGCCGCCCAGGATCTCCTCGTTCAATGCCGTGTGCAATTGGAGGAGCACGTGTTGCGAGGATATCGTTTGCCTGTCCCTTTTACCTCCACCAGTTGCAACAACGTCGACCAACAAGCTAGTGAAGGTCCATCTGTTGATTTTTTCACTGCCTCGGGTAAATCTACTGCTGATCCTGCCTACCTCACTGCCTTGATGTTCCACTTGGCCACCCAGTATTCGGACGAGTTCATCTCCCATGTCGCACCCAACGGTACTCTAGTTTGGAAGCTCGATAGCCTCTGTCGGTGGCTCAACCAGGCGCGGAAGTTAATCATGATGATTATGGTCCTTGTCCATATTACCAGTGGCCAGCCAGCACGCGGTGAGGAACTCGCAGCCACCACCATCCGATGTACTGCCCTTGGAGCTAAGCGTGGCATGTACTGGTACCGCGGCAAGATCATGCTCGTCCAATACTACTACAAGCGCCGTTCTCGAAGAACTGCCGACCGGTACATTGCTCGTTTTCTTACAAGAGAATTGAGTGATATTTTGCTGCAGTATCTTGTCTTGGTGCGCCCATTTGAACGGTATGCATTACTTTGATAACTTTTGGCTATTGCTGGTCGATGATTTGCTGAACTGTTGTTTCGAATTTTATCTAGGGTAGCGTTTTCGGAAACGCACAGTGGTGACAGTGCTGATGCCGGCGTCGCAAACTACCAGAACTTTCTCTTCGTCGCCAACGGCAACGTTGTCGCGAGCAGAGATTTGAGCCGATCACTGTATGAGTATGTGTCATCTCAAGTTGCTCATATGATAACCAAAGATGTTAAAAAGTAATACCCAACACATATAACAAATACTTACTTCTCTTCTTCCATTAGGCACCTGCGCACCTATGCCGGTGTTGGCCTTGGCCTCCAAGCGTACCGCCAAGTTGCCACGTTCTTCATGCGCCACCACCTCCAACGCGGCTGTGCTTTCTTACAAAGCACAGAGGAAGTCGACAGTGAACCTGACACTGGCGACAATGACGGCGTTGACGATCAACAACAGGACCAAGCGCGATCTGTCACTCGTGGCATTCGCCATGTCAATCCCGAATTTTATGACTTGCAGGCTGCACACAGCAGTTCGGTTGCTGGCATGTTTTATGCTCGCACCACAAATGATTTTCGGTATTTGTCGTCGGAATCCATACATGAGTTTGACCTCTGTTCTCGTGAGTGGCAGGCCTTGTTGGGTATGTATCAACGTCGCTGTTCACATAAAGAAATAATAGATTACGTGATTAATTATGCAAATGACAAATATATAGGCATTGATGACCATATTGCCGCACCCATACCCTCTCATCCTCAACAACAACCATCGCACCGACCGCATCAACAACCAGCTCAACAACAGCAACAATCTCTTGCCCTTGCTCCTCCTCTCTCACAGTTGCCTGGTATGGTGAACAGCTTGCTTGCCCAAGCAGCTGAACGATTTGTCGTGGCCATACACGAAAAAACAACCAAGAACATATCACCGGTCATTGAACACAAGCGTATGTTTTCTTCTTATCCTCCTATGCCCTTTTCTCTGCTTTTTACTTATCTTCTCTCATTTTTATAGCCGTCCTTCCCGAGCATGTCAATGGCTTGCGTCGGTTCCTCGGCAATGACTCTGCCTACTTTCGTTCCCTTGAACAGGGCCTTGCTCTACCTTGGATTGTAGAGCGAAAATTGGACCTGCTAGTTGTCATGCCAACCGGCATGGGCAAAAGCGTGCTTTTCTCGGTTCCCCCTTTTCTGGAAAACGGCAAGCTTTCGGTCGTCATCGTCCCCTTGGTAGCACTGGTCAAGGACCACGAGCGTCGCTTGGTGCGAGCAGGTTTACGGGCCACATTGTGGCAATGTAAGTGTTTTTCTTTATGGAAAAAAAAGAGTATTGCTTTGTATTAGTATGCCATTTATCAGTTTAAACTCATTATCTATACATTAATTAATATAGCCGGCGCCCCTACCATGCCCAACGCACAGGTGCTGCTGGTACCAGTTGAAGCTGTTGCCTCTGCCCCTTTTGTCCAGTTCTGCTTGGAGCATGAAAGCCGAATCTCCCGTTTTGTCGTCGATGAGTGCCACCTGGGCATGACATGGCTATCCTTCCGCTTCGCCATGGCCAAGCTCACTGTTCTACGCGCCATCCCTGTCCCTCTTCTCCTTCTCACAGCCACCATGCCGCCGTCCATGGAAGATCGAGCCCGTATCTTTTACGGCTGTAACTTTGCAACAATTCGCGCACAGTCCACATCGCGGGTAAACCTGTCGTACCAAATCCATCCCTTGCCCAGCAACATCACCAACAATATCGCATTCAACACATTGGCAGAATCTTTGCGTGTTGTCTTTCCCAACGAACGCGGTATTGTTTTCTGCAAGACAGTACAGGATGCCGAAACGCTCTTTGATGTTTTGAATGGTGGATATCAAGACTTGGCTCCACGACTTTACCATGGCCAGCTCCCAGAGACAGCCAAAGACGAGGCTCAAGAGGGCTGGATGTCCGACGGCGGCATCATGGTCGCGACCTCGGCGTTCGGTATTGGCATTGACGCTCCTGATGTGCGGAAGGTGTTCCACTGGAGGTTGCCTTACAGTTTGTTGGATTACGCTCAACAAACGGGTCGCGCAGGTCGTGACGGGCAAACTTCAGTGTGTCGGGTGTATTATGTCGAAGACAGAGAACAGAGCACCATTGACAGAAACAAACAAAACCAGGAAGTCGAATCCAGCATCAGCGACGCAGAAGAGATGCTTGCGTTTGCAAAGGTAAAACCTAAAATTTAAAGAAGGAGATACAGTTGGGAGGTTAATCTATTTGCGTTTGCTAATATACAATCTGTTATAGTCCAAGACATGCATTCGTTTCAAGTTACAGCAATATCTCGATGGTCGCCCATCCTTGAACTGTCTTACCGACAGTGAAGCTGCAGAGTGTAGCATCTGTCACGACTTACAACAACAACCACACCATGAATCTTCCTTGTCGTTGTCTGTTCGGTCAGCCAATGCCCTGCAAACACAGACGCGGCAGGAAGTTCCATTTGATCTGCCGGCCCCTTCACATGTAAGTCAAGTATATGTTTTTGTAGCTTTATTGTTTAGAGGTTCAATTTTTACTCATCGTGTATATATTTTACTTGTCACACTTACCAGCCTCCAATGCAACGACGACGACAGCAATCACCACCTGCCCTCCGCCCTGTTGCTGCCTTTGTACAGGCGCAAGAAGAGCACGACCGCATCCAACAGGAGAAGGAGCGTTTCCTTGATCAATGTGAAGCGCTCAAGTCAACTTGTGTCGTCTGTTTGCTTCGCCGTCTCCCGCAATGCAATGTTACACCTTACGACGATCATTCGCAGCACGACTACTGCAAAAGGTGCTTCATCAAGCATGGTTTATATGGCATGTGCCTCACCTATAAGTATGTAGCCTTAATACCAAGTTCTCGTATTTTCTTTTTTTTTTCCTTTACTAACCTGTGCTCGATTATTCTCTACTTTGCTTCACAGGCGGTTAATGTGTTTCAAATGCGGCCTACCATTCAACCATCCCCTCTATCACGGCAACGGTGAGGAGTGCAATGCGGTGATCAAGAACGCTGTGTTGCCAGCCTGTTGGGCTATTTTTCAGAGCGAGGACACCGAGGATCAAGAGTGGTTGGTTGATGCATACAACGCTATCCATCGCGCCAACCAGCACCAAAGAACAGATCCATTTTCGGCGACTAAACCAGCATTCGCTCGGTGGTTATCAGACAAGGACGACGGCCATGTCAACAATGCGATGAAGCTATTTGATAAGATAGTTTCTGAGCTTCTCTATTGTTAGCCATAGCTTCTCTTTTTCTCTTCCTCTTTCTTGCTCTCTCTTGTTCTCTTCTCTCTGTCTTTCTCTCTCTTTTTCTCTTCTCTTTGTCTTTCTCTCTTTGATTTTTTGTCATATTTGACCTTTTTTTTACAATAATAAATATATATACTACCACACTTCTTCGTTACTGTGCCCAACCTTGATTGCATTGCTAGTAGCAACGGAACAACATCATTATCTTGGTAGTGACCTGAGCTTCTTTTTTTAAAGAGCACCGTAGTTTGTATCGATGGTGACTTGAGAAACTACGCACATTGATTAACTTTGGCAGTGGCTGCAGTGAAGCAGTGAATATACCATCTAGTGTAGATACACGTCATACGCCAACCATTGTATCCTCACAACGAGATATGAAACGAGTAGCTCCAAACCAGCATCGTCGTCGTTAATTTTATCGTTGTCATCTTACCGTTGTATAATAGCTGATACTGTAATCGTCAAATGATGTGCTGCTTCCAACATTAAAAAGTTGCTTGACTTCGGCTATATCTTTTGCCTTTTTTTTAACAGAACCCAGTTTCCATTCATTGCATATTAAGTTGGTAAAGAATTATTTTTCTTGAAAGTTGCCGACTTTACTACGAAAAGGTGCTTTTAGGTTGACAGTAGAGAGAAGGTAGAAGGGGTGAGAAAGTAAAGAAAAGGAAGAGCACCATCGCCGTAGATTTTTCTACCTGAATCCGGGGTCATCGCTGCTAAATTGTCCGTACTGATAAGCGTGACGATCATTTTATCTGGAGTATTGTAGCCATAGTGTTTTTATTCAGTTACAAGGTCATTATATAGAAAGCTAGAAGTGGGGTACATACTTCTCCGATGTCACAGATATGAGCTGGTGAAAGAGGTGAGGGAAGTATCTGGGAAGGGACTGATTAGGCGGAAACGACAGGAACGACAAACTGGATCAAAAGGGTGGGTTCGAAAAACTGCATAAAATCGTCGCACACGTTTTAACCAACCGGTTTCAGTACGTTCATCGCCACTCGAATACAAACTTCGGGGGTCGTTGGGGTCACTCATCAATATCAAGTTTATAAAAGTAAATTACAGCAGCAAAGCTATATAGACTAGTAAGGTAATCACGATTGACGTGTTGTGCGTTGAGGCTGCCGTAAATGGCTTCTATGAGGTCGTATGTGTTGTAATGCAGCATGAGCATTTGATCTGGAAGCCGGACTCTGTCATCAGTAGCTGGCGCGAACAGCTCAGCACCATCACCAATGCGAAGTTAGTATTGTGCAAGCTCGCGAAGCTCGTTTGCATCAGTGGTGTTTGCAGCTTGTTGGACGCGCATGTTGGTTTCAAGAGGTTGGATGGTGACACTGTGCCAAATAAATGAGCGATTAAAGCATTGCTGTACGATTTGCGAGCGTGGCGCATTTGGAATCACAGGAAGGACCTATTGTCACATTTGATGCGGATACTTTACTGTGAGTACCACTGTTCAATAGTAAAAGAATGCAAAGTAGAAGAGAGGATACAGTGTTAAATACCTGGCGAAAGTCACCACCAAAGACCATGGCTTTTCCACCGAATGAAACATCGGCAAGCGCGGGATCGTCATGTCTCAAGAGATCGTGAACTACTGGTTTACAGTCTCGATAACATCTTTACTGATCATGGATGCTTCATCCCAGATGATAAATCTTGCCAAACATGCTGCGGGGTCAAGCGCGGGTAAAAGCTACCCACTGTCGTATCGTTGTTTCTTTTAAAGGTATTTTGAACGTTGAGTATGCAGTTCGTCCACCATTGAGTAACCTCTTTTAGGTGAAGAGTTTTGTGGATGGAGTGCATAATAGAAGTAGTGGTAAAAGGCTATTTGTCAAAGGTTAGTGCACAATGACCACGCCATGATTCATGTATGACTGCTTCGATGATGAGGGTACTGGGTAGATTGGGTTAGTCTTGCGGGAATTGCATATGGATCATGGCAGCAGCGATTTGTGTGTCGTCAACAGGAAGAAGCAATAAATCCCCCCAAACGCGACGCCAAACAAGTCTTTCTTGGGACAAGCAAACACGATATTTTGAAGACTATCAATGCCATAAACACATATGGGACGTTTGACCGAATGAATTTATCTGGTAAGAGTCGATGTAGGGTCGCGCGGCAAGAAAGTTTTTGGTGAAGCGCACGGAACCAAAGATCGCGCACCGGTATGGCCATCGTGGTCGACCAAAACCGTTGCCATTCTCTCTTGGTAGGAAAATCAGTCGGGCCATCAGTATGGAAATCGTGGTTAATCACGGTATCTCGGAAGTACCAAACGCGGTGCTAATAGCTATCATTGCTCTTTCTGTCACTGCTTGTCATTGTCTGGTCAAACGCTCCCCACCACCGCTGTTCCCTTTTTGGAAAATACTGGTCATGCGTCCAAAAGCGTTTTGGTGATTGTCATTTCGCTTTTCCCTGCTAAAAAACGTGTCCGGCATAGGTTTTTCACTGCCCTTGACGGCAATGCAAAAAGACAGATGCTTACGCTATTTTTTTTATTTATAATACTAGCAATGTATGTGACTAGAAAGAGGGGAATCCCGTGTACACAGTGCTAAGAAACCACTTTTTACTTATATCAGGTTTCTGACGAGTGGGTGGATGATGGTACCAATATGGCGCTAGTATTCCGAGATGAGTACAGTAACGACAAAAATTTGCTAGTCGATCCGATCAGCTTATATACACAGCTCTCTACTTCATAATAAGTAACTTACCTGATCATCAAAAACATGTTAGCACGACCATTATGGCGAGACATTATCGTCGATATATATCGACTACCTAAGCTTTAACGATCTTATGCATACGGCTACTATACAAGTTGATACGGGACAACAGAGCACCAGTCTCGTTATTGCCGTAACCACCTATCCGCGGTCGCGAGGTAACAACTGATAACGTCACCAATAAGCCTTTATCCTGTTATTTTAGTTATACAAAAGTAACGATAGCGCTTCGCTTGAAATATAATTATTAGACAGACAAAGAAATCTTACATAGACGTGAACTGTACAGCACATTGACTTATTGATTACAGCTTGAAGCTATATATAGTGTCTGTTAAAATCACGTCCTACCGTTCACCGGCTACTTCGGCCGGAACTAGTTGGTCCCATCCGAAACCTGCTCAATTATATTTCTATAAGTGATTCGTCAGAAACGCATATCTTGTCTCAGCAGCGGCTGTCTGTCAGTCGTTTGAAAATCCCATAACCGTGCCAAAGCATAGAAAAAGGAGGAGCATTTGTTCTTTAACGCCTCAGAATATACCCTTTTCGTAATAAGCATGCACCAATTTTAGAAATAGATGCACGGTTCAAGAAACCGAAGGCTATTGGTGCATTTGGACCTCTTGAATTGACATGCTATCAAATATGGGCTCCCGCTAAAGAGGTTTTTTTATATCGCCGACACACTTTGAGAGATATTTTTCTTTTTTGCCAACGTTGTTTATCGCTCCGTTTCTTATCGCTCTTTCTCTTTCTTGACTAGCAAGGATCCCTACAACGGCAGAAACATGGTTGCAGCGGTTGCAGTGAAAGATTTTGTTGCAGTCCATGGTCATCCCGAAGAAAAGCATCGCCATGGTAACCAGCAAGGAGATCATTGGCTCAAAGCTTGCTCGCTACAAGGTAAAGGCCGAGGATTTGTCGCCACGCAACGGGTGGCAGCCGGTACTCGGGTGCATACAGCGGAACCATTAGCAGCCGTTGTGTCTCAAGAATGGGTCCCAGAGACTTGTGCATGGTGCTTTCATTTCACCTATCCAAAACGTATGCGGTTTAAAGCCGACATCACCCTCCCGACGACGGCAGATCCAGCAAACAACAGTACCAAGAGAAAGAAAAAGCAAAACGCGCTCATGACTACTACGATAAAGGATGTCATGTTTTGCTCAGAATCATGTCGCAAGCAGTTTCATTTTCATGGACACAGCGAGGATGAATCCAATCTCTTGCTGCGTAGCTATCACGCACTTGAACAAGAGTACAACAGTCGGCAAAAGCAGCATCGTGAATATCCGGAAGAATGCAATGACAAAGACGATGGGCACGACATACAACTTTTTGACAGCGAACAAGTGGATATCACCGATGATGACCAGCTCAGCCATTGGATCAACCGGATATGGACCAGCATCACTCGCTATTCATGTTTTGTACAATCACAGCAACGATGGATACCTGATAACGCAGAACGGACGATGATGCGACTGGTGGCTTGCTGTCTTGCTCGCAGACAAAGTGAAGCGGAGTATCTCTTCTCCGAAAGGCAACATCAAGCAGCAGTTCCAAAGTTTGACGATCTCTTAAACGTGCAATGCAACGAGCTCACTTACGTTCGCCGCATCCTCGACGGCATCAACAGCGATGGCATCAAAAGTAGTACTGACAGAGCCACAGAACGAAAACAACGCGAATTACCGGACGAGCTGCTTCATATAATCAATATGTACTCGTTTTTCGTTTCTGCTACCTCAAGCCTTTTCGATTGTCCGCATGCCGTGTTCCGTGCCATTTATTTTCGTGAAATGTCAAATAGCTTTGGTCTTTGGGAGATGTCACAACAACAGCAAAAGGAGAAATACAGTAAGAACAGCAGTGATGTTGCGTTTAGCGATGACGTCGATGATGCCAGTGATGACATTGGAAACGTGACGGACGATTTGGAACTGTTGGGCTGGGGTATTTACCCGTCTGCTGTGTACTTTAATCATTCCTGTAAGGCCAACGTAAAGAAGATCCGTGATGGCCGAAATATGGTATTCATCGCAAAGCATGATATTGAGCAAGGCGAAGAAGCATGTATATCTTATGGCTGTATTGAGGATTCTGTGCAGGAAAGGAGAAAACGATTGCTTGAGCATTATCACTTTATATGTGCATGCACTCGCTGTGAAGAAGAATCTACAGTTACCAACCCACAGTAATATATCTTTTAAAAAATACTTTATCCCCTATCATCATCATCATGCTTTAAACAAATATACCATTACTGCTCCTATATTTTCTCTTCGAGTGTATCTGATAGAGACCATGCTAATCAGATTAGAAATCACTGCGGTAGCGACGACAGCAACCAGCGAAATCATCACATTTTGAGCGTTCGATTTCTTGTTATTGGTTTTTCTGGCTTCTTTAAATTAGCGAAACTGATTTGCAGCAGAAATCAGTTTGTTTGCACCAACATTAACAGCGTTGATTGTATATGCAGCAAATATATGTAGGGAAGGACGTCGGGGAAAGCATCATATCGTGCTATCTTGGTCATTATATTTTTACTGATGAGTCGAGACTTAATACCATCAGATGGGACCATCTTTTTCATATCAAGTAACGCTTTTTTACTGCTATAACAGTAAATAAATGATAGTGTGCTTCTATTGTGCTGGTCACATCAGAAACTAAACAATTACATACGATATGTCAGTTATCCATGAGTGTGATCGACAGAAGTTCATGCATGGACCCTTATTCTGCAGGTGCGCATGCGGTGAAAGAATAACAATCAATCACCGCCTTTCCAACATGCGATATCTCGTAGTATTAGCGTCGTTTTGCTTAATGTTCTAACAATAATAGTGCGAGACTTAAATATAGCAAGCTATATTTCAGTTTCTCAAGAATGTAATAAATGAGCGTGATGTTTGGATCTCGGTTATAGTGTTGAACAGCATGGAAGCTTCGTTGTGGGCTCATAATAGCTTCTAAACTGAAGTTGATATGTAGTGTAGTGAGCTACTTGTCGTACAACTGACCGAGACTTGCTCACGAGATGATATGGTCTTTTCCAGAACAATTCCTTCTG
The DNA here is from genome assembly GCF_025766255.1 of Zychaea mexicana. NCBI lineage: Eukaryota > Fungi > Mucoromycota > Mucoromycetes > Mucorales > Lichtheimiaceae > Zychaea > Zychaea mexicana. The sequence goes on from NW_026516785.1 coordinate 25,412, forward strand.
TCCTACATACACGTACAAGCTCGGCATCTCCCGAACAAAGATATATTTACGGAAAGGCGTATTATACTTGTTGCGACAGGACTGCCTATCACTAAAAGTACTAGACATTGTTATGTATGATATTGTTGGACGATTACAATCAGAGGACGAGACACGTTATTTGTTAAACGGCGAGCTAATAAGCCTCAGCCTTACACGTGTATGATTGCCGTGAAATTCAAGATGATCGACCATCCCGCCACATTGCGGCTTGACAAAGGCAATAGAAGCATGTTTCAGATCAGGAACAATGATAAAGCTTATTGATAGAAACGCAGTTATGAATAGCTCTGTATGATTTCATGTGGATATGGTAAGCAAAATTAGTTGCTTCACACACAACGTATTTTCTCAGAAGGTGACGCATTAGGACACACAAGTGCGACAGACAGTTGACACGACTTGGAAGTTCCACGCACAAGATAATAGCCTCTGATAGGAGTAGTGTAGACAGAAACATACTTAATGATACAGGATCACAGACGGGAAACCACCCGTACACAAAGATACACATGTCAAACTGAAAGCCTTAAGAGAGAAAGCGAAATGACGATCGCTCAACATCTAAGTTACCAGCAGAAAATGGCTGATTTTCTGTACGACTGTATATATGAAATGTACAACAATGCACTCTGGCTCATACTCCCCTGTTGGAGCTGCAAACTTTGTACACGAAAAAAAGGATCTAGGTTATATATAGTAGAGAGCACTGTTCCTATTCTTAACGGGCGTCACAGCACTATTAAGGTTGGCAACAAAAAATCTCTGCATGTAGTAAGGTGAAAGGTATATAACATCGTGATACGTGGCACAACGACTCGTGCTTTTAGCAAGAAGACGTTCGGTACGCACTTACGCAGGTACACAACATAATTTTTAAGTCGTGATAGCACAGTTAGATTAAAAGGTTCTGTGGGTACTATGGTATCTGCGAATATGATGCGGTGATGTACGCTGGTTATAAGCATATTTCAGTTACGCGCCCCAGCTCAATCAATATCCTTTTGGTCATAATAATGTAGGAACAACAATTAGCAGAGATATAAAAAACATCATGTGATGTGGAATTGGCCCATTCACAGCTGAAAACTGTGGGGTCCCGGCATTTACAAAAGATCTGGTCGCTGTAATGGATGATGGGGGGTTACAGGAAGTCGCCAGCGCAAAATAGGGGGGAGGAGAACAGCGGTTGACAAACAACTCCCCGCCGGCCATTTTCTCTTGTAGGTATGGTTCGGACCGATTTGTATCGAGCAGCAGCGGCAGAACTCTACACGACGAGAGAGAGAGAGCGCGCGCAATAACAAGAATCGTGCGACCCAACAATGGAACGTGTGCAACGGGTCTCCGTCTCGGAGGAGCTTGAATTTCAGCTGAACACTACGCAAAGAATAAGTGAATAACAGTTTCCTAATTTCTTGACGTCCACTTGCGAGTCAAAAAGGAGCAAACGATTCTACTGGTGCAAGTCCGCCGTTATTACAAACAAGACGTCATTGCTCGGAAATGACATGCACAAAAAGCATAGACAAGAGATCCTCCTCTTCCTCGCTAAGGAGTAGATGCTTCGTTGTTGCTGTCCGCTGGCTTTATTCGGGCTGGGATTTGCAACAAAAAAAGCGAAGATCATCCCATGTGTTTTTCCACATTCCGCCCAAGGGCCCAAACCCAACAAATTGAGCGCAACAACAAAGGAAAGATTTTTCCAGGCGATCGGGTCAGAGATGTTGGACGACGGCGCTACGTGTGTGTGTCAATGGGTGTGATTTTCCCTAGCGCGAAATAGCCTGTTTCAACTGGTATTAATGAAGGGCCTCTCGCTCTGTCGTTCGCCGCACACTCATTCAAGAAGCTGGACAAGGTGGGGGGAGACAGTGCAACGATTGTAGAACGGGGCAACCGTGTACAGGACATTTCAATACCCGCCGCTGTGTGCTGTGTACATGCTGTGTGCGCTGTGCGTTGGAGGGTGTACCTGTTTTTCATAATTTTCCACAACCTTTCGTGTCTCCCTTGCAAACACTCCTAAGGAAAGCAGTAAAAACGGCATAACTCACAGGCACACGGGCACACACAAGCTAGAGCGCATCTATTCCCGCTCTACCGGGCACACAAATAAACTTTTCTCTTGAAACCGTTTCTGTGTTCTTCAAGACAATGCTTCTTCTTTCTTCCCTTTTCCATCACCAACCGTAAAGCCCTTTTGTTGTCGTCTCTCGCCCATCCTATCCCTTCCTTCTCTTCTTCTTTCTCTTTTCCCTTACTATTACTATTATCCAACCCCCGCCCTCCATATTATCTTTTCAGTATATATATAATATCCCTCTACAACGCTTTGTGCATCGACAATTAAATACAACGACGACGCCTAATACCATCACATACGCACCGTAATCCTTTCCACAACTTCCATGCTGAAAAACACCAGATCGGCAAGCACAGCCTCTACTCGAGCCAACACCATTCGGACAACCACGTCTTCCGAGCTGTCGTTTGCAAGTAGTTGCAGCAGTAGCCGACTAGCAGGAGGAGCATCATCAGTGAGCGACGCAAGCACCGCGATGAGCACATACAGCATGGAAGATTCAACCATATCTCCGTTTCGCATATCCGCCAGCTCATCCCAGTGTCCAACCACACTTTACGACGACGTCGACGTGATTGACGAATTGTACGAGTTCTTTGGAAACGAGCTGGACTCTCGTAATATGGGTACGACGAACTATCCCTTTTTTCTTTATAAACGATACGCTGGCCACCCTTCTCTTACCCAAACTGCCGAGTACTTGTGCTCGCTTAAAGCTGCGATTACACAACTTTGAATCTTGTTAAAACGATACTGACTGTGACATAGATCTGGTGGTGGAGGCTGATGTTCAAAATCGAGAGCGTATCCTAAGAGAGCTATTCGACACAGAAGGACGTTACATTGCAAAGATTCAGGCAGCGCTTGAGTACTACAAAAAGCCAATGATGGGTAGTTTTCGCCAAAATCCAAACGCGTCGGGTACGTCGTCTTCCTCATTACCTCGCAACTTTCTATCCTCAAACAAATCCGCCGGCATGGTCCGTGGCAACGACGTCGAGCTGGTTTTTGGCAATCTTGAAGATATCCTCAGCATCAGCCGTCGGTTCTTCAATGGCCTCAAGGAACGGTAAGGAAACACACACGACCTCGGATGGTTTGACAAGTAAAATTAATCTGAATGTGTGCCCTTGTCCCGCCACTTGTTCTTAGATTCCGTATATGGGGTCCCACGCAACTGCTATCCGATATCTTTCGTACCTTGGTAACCATTTCTTCTTATTGTCTTATATACAGCGATCGCATATATGCTGGCCGTTACTGATTAAGCCAATATAGGTGCTTGACGCATCATCGTACTATACGTATTACGAAAACTACGGAATCGCTATGAGCGTACTGGAACGACTAGCACGCACCCCAGCCACCAAGAAACATGTAGAGGTATGTAAAACGATCGTCCCTTCCCCTTTCTCCCCCAAGGTTGATGGGCGTACAATACAACGTGTATGTTGTTGTATAGCGGATACACTTTTTCCGCGTCACTCACTCTTAGCAACTTTGACGATAATCATAGGCCATACTTGACTCGACCGGCTCTGGTCAAATATCCTTGTTCTCCCTCTTAAGTTTACCGTTACAATCAATACCACGCTACGCACAGCTCATGAACGAGCTCGTGCGATACACCGATCCACATCATCCTGACGCGCAACAATTGAGCCAGTGCGCAAAACGAATGACACGATTAGAAGCTAATATCCGGCACTTGTAAGTCCTACAGCCATGGCGTGTATACTTGAGAATGAGAAACAGAGCAGGAGAGAGGAGAGAGATCATTTATACCAAACGCCTTTGTGATGACTAGGTTACACAACTGCCAGAACGTGAGCAGACTAGTCGATATGATCTGTCTGGTTCGCAACTGTCCTGTGCTCCTGGATGAGCCACGACAATTTATCATGCGTGGCCAGCTGACAGGCGTCAGCACAGGCAGCTACAACCACCGTGACGACCGTCGGATGTACTTTTTGTTAAGCGACTGCATAATTTTTGCACGGCCGCGTGATGACATGACTCCTTCTGCACTCTACTTTAAAGGAAAGATCGATTTACGAGACGCTACCATTAAGGAGCTACCGAAAAAGAAGCTGAACCATCCATACTCCTTTGAAGTATCCATCAACTCGAGTGATCCCAACTACAAATACGCTGATGACATCGATGCACTGCTAGCGGCGGCAGGCGGGTCTACTATCCAGGTGTTCTACTTTAAGGCTGACTCGAAAGAAGCACTTGACATGTGGGTGGGAGAAATCCAAACCGTGATCGACACGCTGAACACTCCTCAAAGGCGATAATTAAATCCTATTTCTCCCTCTCTTGCTCCTGCAAGAGACAAACGTTCCTTTTTCCATATCCATCTTACCAATCTAGCTCATTACCCCTTTCACACACGCATTTTCGCCCCTTCACACAAAATGAAAAAACCTACCTTGTATACCATAGAAGGGCTCATCTGTTGCTGTCCGTAATTCATCATCCTTTCCTTTTTCGCGCACTTTCTCTCACATCCCCTCACAAAACACACTCACTCAACTCACTCATTTCTGCCACCCGCATCTGTCTAATTATATATATTCCTCTTGTTCTGTTCTGTGTATGCATCATCATAAAATATATGAAAATCTCTACTTTTACTGTCTCTAAATGAGACAAAAGCAACAAGCTTTATATTACAACCTACTATATAGAACCCGTCCAGAAAGGACTCGGGTTCTGTAACTATTTTTCAGTGCTCCTCTCTCGCGCGCGCACCCCAACCCCCGCGATGGGATCAGTTCGTGCTTTGACGTTTTCGGAATAGCACGGACGCGATCCAAAGCTGGTCCGCCGCTTGTCCCACAACAGTCTTATATACAACAGCCTTGATGAAGATCACACGTGCTTTTTTCTTGAGTACATACAATCGCCACGAACTGTGAGCACGGACTGTGCTGCATTCTTTGGCAACAGCTGTGGCACACTGCTATTTTAGCTTAGTAGCTATATGTGCTGTTTTGTCTGTGCTATGCATGTAATTGCTTGCTCCCTAATGATTCTGCTGCTGTAGCCGGCCGAGAAACCCGTAGTATGAGAGCTGGTTCGGCGACTGCAAAACAAATCCCGGTAACTAAATTTTTTCAGTGTCAGGCAAGTTGTTGGTGGTCAGCAAAGATCATGTCTTCTCGGCCTTCTAAACTTTTCTGCGGATGTCATCGACTCAGTAAAAGTACCGAAACGTCAAAAGTGCTTCACATCTCGCAAAAAAGTGCCTCGCTTTTGAAAAATTCAACAGCTTGGGTCAATATGTCTTTTAAAACAAACGCTGAAAGTGCTTGAAGCTGCAAAAAGGCTCTTTTTCCGCGATCGTTATGCTACCTGCGACACCGTCTCTATAAATATTGCTAAATATCATTGATAGAGAAAAAGAGCATACTCTAGATATGTGAAAATAGCAACGCAGACTCGATCACAGGCTCGTATCACATGCTGTATGTTGTAAATACAATATGTATGATAACCACAGCAGATTAAGTGTTATTGTCGTGCCTTTTGGTTCATGATTGTTATGACGGAAGTCTACCCACCGCCTTCTCTTTGTATGGCGGTCTCCGTAGCGTTAATCTATTTTATGCAAAGCTTCGATTGAGTAGTGTACTGTATACATACTTACTACGAACACCGGGATTACGAGGAACTTTTAGGATCATACAACCGTTGCAATTTGTGCCGAATATACAAGTTTTTAATTAATATACAGAAAATGAAACGGGAAAAGTGGGAGAACAACAAAGGAAGGAAGTACCAAAAGGATGTTTTTAGTGGGATGATGGTGTTGATGAGATGGGCTTAACTAACAGGGTCATGTTAGGGACAGGCCGCAGGGTAAGTTCTTGCCTTCTTTTGACAACAAATCCAGGTTTTTCGAAGAATTGAAATTTGGTAATCAAAATAGCGAGGATAATTTTGAGCTCAATAAGAGCAAACCTGTATCCAATACATTGTCTTGTCCCAGCCAAAAACGGAAAATACTCATAGGATCCTACTTTGGAATATGCTGGTTCCTCATCCCAACGGCCGGGCCGAAATGTTTCCGCATCATCACCCCAGATCGTCTTGCTATGGTGATTTACGACAATGGGTATGACCACGTCGGTTCCCTTTGGAACAAAATGGTGCTTCATGGTTGTGTTTTTGGTTGCATATCGTGCTGTCACTGGGACAACAGGAATTAAGCGTGCGGTCTCACGGATAACATTGTTTAAGAGGTGCAAGCTGTTCATTGTTTCATAAGATGGCATGTCGGCCCCTTCAAAGCCGATTCCAAAAGGACCTTCGTCGTGAAACACCGAGTCATCCATATTGATTCTTTCCACGACAGGTGTAACTTCGGCTCGCAGCGCATCTTGGACATCTTGGTGCTGTGCCAGCAGCAAAAGACACCATGTTAATGATACTGCTGTTGTTTCGTGTCTGAAGTAAAAAAGAAAACGCCGTCAGCAGCACACAATGTCTCTGTTAACGATCCCAATTATGTGAATTATTTCTTGTATTCCACGTTACGTACCCAGCAGCCAAAAAGGTGAGACACTGGTTCCGTAGTTCTTCGACTGTAAATCCTTGATCAGACTCATCCTCGTCCGCATTCCGGATCATCATTGACAGCAAGTTGTTCCCCACTGATTTTCCGCTGGTAACTTGAGCGCGTTCAATACCATGCTGTACAATATTTCTACTTTCTTCGGCGAGTGTTCGGAGGGCCTTGTTGAGCTGGCGGTTTTGTTTTGTTGGCACATATAGCGCAGCAGGGAAAAAGAGACCCAAGATCGTCCAAAAAGTTCGTCGACTGGGATCAAAAAGTGTTTGGTATGCCCAACTAAGTTTGTGGACTTGTTGCTTATTGCTAGTATCGCTATCCACACTGTCAGCATGTCGAATCGCGTTAAACTCTTGTCCAAACCCACCAAGACCGATTTCATCAAGCGCTACAAGCGAAAGACCATGCGAAACAACAATCTCGACGGCTTCACTTGGATTTGTTTGCTTGGCTTTGATTTCACTCATCCATTTTTCACAGAGTTGAACAGGTGGTACAAATAGAATAGGGGTCAGTTCTCGAACGGCCTGTATAGAAAAGGCAGGATTGAGCATTTTGCGGTGTCGCTTATGTATATCTCCCTGTCATATATACAATGCAATAAGTTGTGAGATAGATTGTAAGAGTTCCTACTATGTATATACAGATGTAACACCTAACAGCGCACTTTACCTCCGAAACAAGCAGACCACTGCCAAGAATACGAGTTATATACTTCGCATCGTCCGGCGCTTTGGTAAAGTCGTATACTTCAGTCATCAATACTTGTTTCAACAGATCAGGATCAGAAACCAAAATAACCGGTCTGTTCCAGGCACCATGATGACGACTGATATCACCATACCGCTCTGCCCATTTCTTGTATGGAACGCCTGACTTTTTATAAGAAAAATGCACTTTAGGCACTCACAACTGTAACAGCTGCTCTTCGTATTCTCTTACTATCTTTCCAGTGCGCTACCTCTTCTCTAATCAGCTCTCGAATATTTCCGAGGAATGGAATCCAGTCGACAGGTGGTCCCGGAATTTTAGAAAGAGGATGAAGATACAGATTATACACAATATATTTCGAAACAGCGTAGCTGATTAAGCCGGTGACACCTCCGCCAATCAAAATATTCTTGAGGGAAGTATCGGTATTACTAAACGGAAGCGCGACGGGATCGCCAAGGTGCTTTTCAACCGTTTGAAAAAGCTGTTGGACCTTCTCAAAAATCGGTGCTAGCATCCTATATAGCAACGAAGGAGGAAGGAGAGATTGAAAATGGTCATTCTAGGTAATGTATATTTAACAAAGATGCGGACATATTTGGCCGCTTGTCACAGGGTGTGGCACAAACTTTCTTTAATGAGCTTACGTTTCCGGTTGGTATGACTCAACTACTCGCTGCAGCAGTTATGATCAAGAATTGAGTCTTGTGTGTACAAAAGCACTCATAAAAGTATTACCTTGTTGCTTTAAGGGTAAAATACTGAATGGTTTAGGAGAACTATTACTGGGCAGCACTGTTTTGCTTGGCCTCTGAGGGTACTAGTTAAACGGTTGTTGTCGAACAAGTTTCCATCCTGTACAGCGGACCCCCGATTTTTTCCAATGCTGCCATTTCTGAGCATTCATCGCCTGGAAATTTAGCTGAAACTTTCTCACCACTGTATCTAATCCATACTGCCACATGCTTTTTTCCATTTATTTTATTTGAAATCTGGTGTGTATGCATAATCTCTACTGTTACCTGACTGCTGATACACAGCTCTGCTTGTTTGAGATTTTGATAAACATTTTATGACTTCCCTACTTTCTCTTGAAATCTGATCCTTGTTCCGATAAATAAAGAAAAAACGAATGACAGCCGCGAGAAGCCAGCAAATCCGCTTTTGAAACAACTTCATTCACTACTTGAGATCAGTCTTAGTACAGAGAATAAAGAAATTGACGGCTCTGTATGAGAATGGCTTCACAACGCGCAGAAAACCTTTTTATTATATATTTCTTCTTCTTTCTTTCCTTTTTCTTCTGCAATGGTGAACAAGAAGTACGCAAAGCTTACAGAAGGTCGACAAGAGCAAGTGTACCAGCTTAAGATGCGCTCAACGGGTATGACCAATGGCGAGCTTGCTAGATGGGCTAGAAACGAATTCAAGCTAGAGCTGTTTCTGAAACGACTATGTCAAAGTTTTTGAAAGGAAGACGAGAAATGAACGATGATACTTTCGAAAACTCAAACACACGAAAAAACACGCAGTTGCGAAATTTCCTGGATGTAGCATATCTAGAATAGTTAATTGGTTGTTGGTACAATAAAACAGTTTTAATTCGAAAACTTTTTGTTTGTTCTGCTAGGATGTTGAAAAAGGTTACATATAGGCGGATTATCAGCTGGGAAGAAGCCAACTACCCACTAAACTGGCCAGTTATTGTTGAAGCTGCTAAGGATTTTGCTGATAAGCTGAATTATCCAAAAGAGGGTCCGGGTGCATTCCATGGTAGTAACGGCTGGCAAGATCGCTTCCGGAAAAGATATAGATTGAAGATGTCGAGGATTCACGGTGAATCTGGCTCTGCCAACGACGAACTCCTTGCATCTGAGATGCCGGATATATTAGAAACAATCGAGCAATACGAGGCCAAGGATGTTTACAACATGGATGAAACAGCCGTATTTTACTTGAACCCACCTTTGACGACTATCTCATCGCGACCGATTCCTGGAATTAAAGCTGATAAGTCAAGAATTACCGTCGCATTGACAGTCAATATGGTCGGATCCGACTTCAGAGAACCATTAATCATTGGTCATGCTGAAAAACCAGCATGTTTTAAAAAGAAGGATGGTGAGTAAATACAGTGATTATAATCTATCATATTTACCGGCATACAATGAAAGTATTGTTGATAACAAGGAAACCTCTTTTTTAGCCTCCCATTATGGTTTCTCGTTGTACTTCTCTAATTCCAATGCATGGATGACGAAAAATATATTCAAGGTTTACCTTCGTCGCTTTGACAGAGCCATGAAATATCAAAATCGAAACGTTCTTCTGATTCTTGACAATTTCTCTGGTCATCAATGTGATTACGAGCCTACCAATGTGAAGCTCCTCTTCTTGCCACCAAACACGACCTCAAGAGCACAGCCGTCGGATGCCGGAATCATAAAAAGTTTCAAAGGATACTTTAAGTAAGAGTTTTTCTCTTTTTGAACGTGCCTCCACCTTGTAATATTATCAATTGATGGTAAACAAACAACTTATTTATTCTTACATTACTTTTGCTACAGACGATTGCAGTATGAGCGAGTTTACATAGAAACCCAGAGGCGTGGTAATCGTCAGTTGGTCACCCAAGGCGGAAACATTTTCAAGGTTGATATTCTCAAGGCTATGAGATGGTCCAAGGCTGCCTGGAACTCTGTTAAACCAGAGACTGTGCGTATTTGTTTTCACAAGCGTTGCAAGTGCCGGCTTTTTTGGTAGTACAGCTACAAAACAATGACGAGGGTCAACAGCAACAAGAAGAGGAACGAGATCTTGCAGACCAGATAATAGGCCATTTGGAAGTAATATATGGTATCCCAGGGGCACGGTATATCAATGCTGCAGATTTTGATCCTGTAGAGGAACGGAAAGCAGTACACCCAGTATTGCAAAAAGATACCATTGTTGCCGCAGTCCAATCTGCTCAAGACCAGGAAGAAGAAACAATAGAATCGCAACAAGAAGCCACAGTCCACCCGACAGAAGAGTGAACGCTCAGAGAAAAGCTCTTCCATTTAGATATGGTTAGCTGTTTTTTAGAGGAAGGCTCCCTCAAAGAAAGGCTTAGACAAGTGAGAGACCACTTGCGCCGACAACAAATAAATGGGACACAGAGCACCTTAACCTCTTTTTAACAATAGGCTTACATGGTCATAGACGTAGATATACGCCTCGTATTCGCAAAATGTATTGAGATAGTTATATTTATTTATATAAATACCACTCACATGTTGTAGCAAAAGATTGATACTTCTCCCCCGTATAGAGTTCAAGTGTAAAAGATAAGAGAAAGGCTACAGATACGAGTTTTTTCTTACGCTTACGAGTTTTTTTTAGCGGGTTCTCAGAGTGGTTGTGTTGTGACACTTCATATAGCCATTCTGATTGCCGTCTTACACGTACGAGTTTTTGTCTACACATCAGTCTTCCCTTTTTGGATGGCCTTGTCAAAATAACAAGCTATTATCATATACTTTTTAATGTAAAACTGCTCATTTAAGGGTGCAATGTTTTCAATTACACTGTTCTTTTCTAGACCTTATATGATTCTGTTCTGCCGCTGTAATGACATAAAGTTCTGCATTTGTTTCTGTTCTTGGCCTTTTCCCAATATTTGATGGCACACCAAGCTCAATCTCAGGATGCCAATCAATCAAGCAATCTATTTGCTTGTGTGTTGGAGTTTTTAACCGAGTCCACATAAGTAACAATCACTTTAGATGAACTCGGGGCAGCGTCCTTTTTACGCGGATGAGTTTTTTCATCCTGATTTCACGCGGATCATAACTAGCTCGGAGAAGTTTTACAGCTACCTGATTACGTGGATGAGTTTTTCCATCCTGGTTCTACGTGGGTTAGTTGTTAATCTGGTGACCGTTCAAGCAGCTCTTTCGAAAGTAGAAGTTTCATAGGAAACTTGCTCACTGTACTTTCGAGAATTATATACTTTCCAAACATAAGAAGGCTATGATCTAACAAATTAAGTAGAAATAGTAGTGAGGATAAGTACTCGTTTCCAACTTCATTAACAATATCATAGAGCTATAGCGGACTAACTTGCTTTATGTTGTGTACTCTGTTGCTGAGTCATATTTTTAACGCACGGTGACACTTTACTATTATATGGCGCGCCATATAACTTTATAAATGACACATGGTTTGCTACTTGATATTATTCGGAACTTGTATATGTGCCATTATAGTGGCAGAACAGAATCATATAAGATACTAGCGGTCCTTCCTCGCTTCGCTCGGATGAATGAGCCCCTCCGCTTCGCTCCGTGTCATTCAACGGAAACGCGTCGCAAGGGGGTTCCCCCCTTGACCCCCAAGTGGGGGGCAAGCCCAACAAACCCGCCCTGTCGAGCGAGGTTGGATCAATGTTTTGGTATTAGATGCTTATTGTCTGTTTTCAAAATCAAAAGCAAGATCATTGTGCAGTGAGAAGTAGCCTATCATAGAAAGTCGTCAAAGTTGGATACTTAACTATCTCCAGTTTAGAATACAATGCGAAAAGAAGTGTTGACAAAGATGATGTAGTGATATTGATAAAAAGAGAATAGGCATGAAAAAAAGAGAATAGGTGAGAAAAAAAAGAATAGGTGATAAAAAAGAGAATAGGTGATAATAAAGAGAATAGAAGATAAAAAAGAGGATAGAAGATAAAGAGAATTAGAGAAGGACTTCATGGAAAACAGCATTTCGGGTGTTTTGGCCTTGCTGACCCGCGATACTTGAGTTCTCGGGATCTAACATGATTCTAATAGATGATGGGGTGCGGACGCGTGACATGGCTACATAGAGTAGACCATGCGTGAAAGGAGGTTCAGGTAAGTAGAGGACAACAGTGTTAAAAGTTTGATCCTGTGCCTTATTGAGGGTCATAGTGAATGCCAGGCGAACAGGGAATTGGATGCGTTTGAAGAGAATGGGGGAGCGTATTTGTGATGGTGTTAAAGTTATGCGAGGGATCAAGACGATGTTGCCGGTATGAGGTCCAGTGGCTATTTCAGCATCAAGTACATATCGTTGGAGAGAGCGTAACAATCAGTCGTGTCTTATTGCAGAGTCCACTATGGGTGTGCAAGTTCCGCTTGGCACCAACAGCTCGGCTCCAACAGCTCGGCACCATCACCAATGCAAAGTAAATGTTGCATCGACTGGCCAAGCTCGTTTGCATCATTGGTGTTGCAGCTTGTTGGACGCGTATGTTGGTTTCAAGGCGATGGACGGTGACACTGGGTCAAATCGATGAACGATTTAGACACTGCTGTACGATTTGCGAGCGCGATGCATCTGGTATCACAGGAAGGACCTATTACCAGGTTTGATGTAGATACTTTAACGTAAGTATTACCGCTCAATAGCAAAAGAATGCAAAGTAGAAGAGAGGATACAATGTTGAGTACCTGGCAAAAGTCAACACCAAGGACCATAATTTTTCCATCAAATGGAACATCGGCAAGCGCGGGATCGCCATGTCACATGAGATTTTCGATACTCTTGTATACGTTGATACTTGTATTGATACTTGTATCCAGCGTGTTTAAAGCGATGACACTTCTCAGATGATGAAGGATTTGAAGTGAGCTTCATATCGTGTTTATAACGCTTATCCGCTTGAGTCTTTTCTCGATGCGATACCCGTCTACTCACATAGTCATACATTCATGTAGAACAAATTTTCTGATCTGGAGGAGCCACACATTTCGGCGCGTCATAAACGTGAGAGAGCAATCTGATTGGATAGATTGAACTGGCTCAAATGCCGTGTTCATTACTACTATATAACCGTGCGGCCGCAGCAATCATGGGGCTCTTCTTCCTCTTCGTCAACGTTTGTAAACCAAAGCTATTCAAGGTGAGTGTCATTGGAACGGATTAGAGGATCGGAGAGTGTATGTTTATGGTGGTGAGTGAGAAGAGTGTATGCAACCGGTTGTGACTATACAGTGATTTCTTTAAGATCCGTTTATCTCACTTTCTTTCTTTTTTGACACAGACCTTCTTCTCGTCTTAACCTGGTCCATCTCCCCCTCACGTTGGCTCTCAAAGCACAGATGCAAGAGTAAGTACAATATGAAAAATGTGAAGTGTGACTTGAGGCTTTGCTTGTGGATGTGATATACGAAAGAAGATCTGAATTTTGACGTGTCTAAAGAAGTGTATGTACAGCATACAGCCGCTAATATTATCCTCCTTTCTTCTCTGCTACTACTGTAGAATTCTGACTTTTTGAAATGGTTGGTTCGGTTTGTTGTTTGCACCCCACCCTTAAACACAAGCAACAACTGTAAGTACGGTAGGGAATGAAATGTGAGCATGAGCTGGAGAGAAGTCGAGTGTCTGTTGGAAGTGCTGATGCCATGACGTGTCAAAAGTAGCTGCATATTTAGAACAGCCTGCTCATGATCTCTCTCTACTTCAGGTTCCGCCTTATGCTGGTTGGGTTAATCGTGTCCAGCGGACAAGTAACAGATGGTAAGTATAAGCAAAAGGGAACTTGAACATTGGTAGGTGAGTGGGATGGCCTGGGTGCTGGAGATGACGTGTCAAAGGTGTGCAGTGTGTACAGCAGCGTGACGGGAAAGGGTTCCTGATCATGACGTGTGCAGTATGGCAGTCTCTCAAAAAAAATTTCTTTCTCTCTCGCCTTTCTTCTCTTGTTCTTCAGAATTGGTCGTCGTGCCCTTCTTGCTTTTTCTTTCTCTAACTCAAGGCTCTCTTCCTCCAAGCCAAGGATGTCATAATAGTAAGTATCGCTGTGCTTGTGTTTGTCTTTGCGTGTTTGAAGAACCAGGAAGATGTGTGCCGTGACATGTCAAAAAGTGTATGCAGCTGCTCATAGATGTTTTCTTTTTTCTAATAGAGGATGGCTCTGCGGTGATCTGTTTGGACTTGGATTGGCTTAGACCCCATCTCTCTCTGTCTATAACTTTGCTGTAAAACGACAAAACAAATGTAAGTATAGCTGGATCCAGCTTGGGATGGAGGAGGATGGTAATGCCGTGTCAGAAAATAAAGATAGCACAGTGTGTGAAACCCTCTAATGTTCTTTTTTTTGTCAGCTATAAGAGGTGTTTTCGTCTTGGCTGCGATTCTCTGCTTCTACACTGGCCGGGTGTTCGGTTATCCTGTGTCTCATCGTAGAAGTATGGGTAAGTATAGCACGATAGAATCTTGTGTGTGTGGTTTGACAGTTTCCCATTAACTATTCGTCTCTTTTGTTTCTCGGAATGGCGGTAGTGCACAGACACCTCCAAGCTGGTCAAGATTGATGCTCCACTGTCATCCCGCTCCTAGAAGCCGACCTGTCAAGTAGTCCGTAGGCTGCGGTCAAGATCTATCCATCCATCTGGACGGTGGCGTGTGCTTTTTGCTTTGAATGGACCTGAGGAAGTCGTTAAAAGCCTCATATTCTTATTGCTTATTTGTATAAATTATCCCCCTTCCCCTCCTCCCCTTGCTCTGACCCAGGAAGTCGTTAAAAGCGTCTATTGCGTTCTTTATATAGTTTATCCCCCTCCCCTTCTCCTCCCCTTTTGCTTTTCTCTCGCAGTTCCTAGTAGCCTCTGTCTCGACCCATCTTCGGATGTTGCATCGTTTCACGCGAACGGCTGTTTTTTTTACTCAGGCAGCCTCCGGGCGTAAGTCCTGCTTATCTCAAAATTCCCCGTGCCCACGGGTAAAAAGTGCGGCCGAGGTCCCCCATGAATTTGGGAAATGCTTTGCGTAAGTACTTGCTTTCTCTCTCTCACTCTCCGTGCGCGGGTGGAATTATATGGAAAGAGCGGAGGTTCCTTTTTTGGATTTTTCAGCTAACTTTTAAAGATTTTAATAATATAGATAGGAAAGAACAGTGTAATTGAAACCATTTCACCCTTAAATATATAATAATAGCTTGTTATTTTGACAAGGCCATCCAAAAAGGGAAGACTGATGTGTAGACAAAAACTCGTACGTGTAAGACGGCAATCAGAATGGCTATATGAAGTGTCACAACACAACCACTCTGAGAACCCGCTAAGAAAAACTCGTAAGCGTAAGACAAAACTCGTACCTGTAGCCTTTCTCTATAATTTAACCCTTTTGTTCTTTAATTTTGATTTGCTGCTGCGGCAAAAAAAAAGAAGAAAAGGCACAAGATCACATATCAAAGCTCTTTTTCACTGGCACATATAAGGATTCACCGAAATTTAAAGCCACAATAGGTTAATGCACCATCACTGGGGCGGGTACTGCCTTCTTGGCGTTAACCTTCACAACCGCTAGTGTTTTTTTGGCTTTGAAAGAATGAAGATATTTTGGTAGAACGACGATTATATGGGACAGCTTTTACATGCGGATCGGCACTATAGCCAACTGTTTGTCCCTGATCCCAGGTCGCGGTTAGTTGTGGCGGTCGAAAATTCATGCCAGGTCAACTCGGTAGTGGCGTAAATTGAACTCGTTCTCGGTGCTGCACTTGGGTCTGTTGCCCAGAGAGAGGGTTGCAAGTCGTGGTTATAATGTTAGGGGGCAAGTCGCTGATAATTAGAAGCTTATATGGTCTGAAGTTGAAGCATTCGGCATATTGACTGTAATGCCACTCTTGCTCTACACGACCTTTAAGACGAACATGCCCCTTCATTCATAATGGATAAACTTACTAGAGGGATCTCGCCCAAGATGAATGCCTGTACAAACTTTCTACCGCTGTACTTTCGGTAATTGTAACTTAGCTTAGCAATGCACGCGAATAGAAATTTGCAGCCGCATCCGGGATCGCGTGGTCACACTTGAAGAAAATCTGTAAATGACGAGCATTGTACCAATATGGGTTACACTCAAAGCGCTACATATACTGAACAAGATTAAGCGCTTACTACACTAAGCGATAGTACCTTGAAAAGTTCTCTCGGACATTATGCCTTGCAGTTCATTAGGCTGATGCCTATATCTTTGGCACATTTATAGTGGCAGCGGGGTCCGGTCCGAAATCGAAAAGCGTCTTATTGTAGTCTCGCTATCGGCTCAAAATGGTATATAGTATCCCCAGATTGCCCTATTAAACTTCCTTAAAACCTTAGACGGGTCCAATTATATATCAAGACGACATAGTGAGGAAAACGATTAGTAGGAGCAAAGAAAACCCCAATTTATCCAGCGCCGCTTGTCTTTTTAAATCCACGTATTATATCTCAAGAAAATTCCGGGATGATCGGCGCACATGCATTTTACTGCAGCAGTGTTAATGAATTCTTCCTTTGCCCCTTAGCTCATCCTTATAGTAAAATCTGACTCGCAAGCCTAATAAGTGCATCATGCATCACTGTATTTACTACCGGGTGATGCCGCTCACTTCATTCTCTGTGAGGTAATGTCGATATATCAACTATACCATTGATCGTTTTACATCGTTGACATAAACGAAACCAGCTCTGATGATGCATCATGGTTTTCAAGCTGTTTGGACCCAGAATGAGGTCGGGGGATGATGGGTAGGAGAAACTCCAGCGCTAGAGGATGACCGATGAACAGCAATAATAGTCTGGCCCCTTCCTGTCGCGCCAAGTTAAAAAATAATACTCAGCACCGAACTATAAAGTGCCACCCTGTTGTGCATGCTGGGGTTTAATGTTTTGACAAGCTTTCCTTCTTTACCACTGCATGCGATGACAGCAATATAACGAAGAGAAACACACCCCGTTCCAGACGATGGTGCTCATCCGTATGTAGTATAACCCCCTTTTCTTCTTCAGAAATATAAGCAGATTATCTATAGGTCGTCTTATACTTTTCTTCTCTTTTTTACTTCAAAAAGATTTTCTTCTTTCCCCTCTGACCTAATCTTTCACCTCTCTGTCATCTATTGCTGCTATATACTACTATCTTTTCTTCTGCATTGCCACCAGAGACTCAGCTTATATAGAAAAAATGATGTGTGATACGAATTGGTGCACTTTTTGCGACGTTGCCATCAATCCACTCTCGGTATGATAGCTGTCCAAGCAGCTGATAATAGCGAACCTTCGAGGGACAAGAGGAAAAGGAACTAACAGTATCATGGCCAGAATTCATTGTATTGCTCACAGGAATGCTTAAAGAAGGACACCATCTACCATCGAAGTTCACGTATCAACTTCCCGCAGTGCCGCAAAAGTATGGTGTTTCGGTTTTCCAACAGTCGACGTTTCGAAATGGTACAGCAACCCCAGCAGCCGCAAACATCGCTCTCTTGAGCGGGGAAGGAGCTGGAAGATTACTGAATGGTTTATCATGATATGGTCGACATACGTCCTCTTACTCTCTATACTTCATACAATGCTCAATATACTTCAAAGAGCAGAAAACAGCATGAAACAGTTATACCACACATATTCAAATACCACACACTTAGCACAGCACATCCCACGAAAGCATCATTTAAGCTCACACATACATTCATCCATTCACAAATCCAAAAAGAAATAGTTAAAACATTTGTACATACAAAGTTCAGTTAAGCATTACTATTACTTCCATCACCGCAACGGGTAACTAACGCGTCCGGATGTTCCGGAAGAGTGATCTAGTGTGCCAGCCTTTGCTCGCTTTTTTGTTGTTTCAGCCCCCTTTGGGTTTTTTGTTGAGCCTTACGCCCGCTTGGCTCGTGCCCCTTATTTATCTGTGCCCAAGCTATATAATACTTCTTAAGTGTTAATGCACTTTGGTATATGATACGCCAAACAATTGTGAATCAGTGTAAACAAGGGGCGGCCGTGGCACCGTCGTCTGCCAAAAGGAAATATCAAGTCACAAAAATGATGCAGCGCTCCCATAATATTTGAAGCAGTGATATTTCATCAATCTTTTTTTCTTCTGCTCTAATCCTCAGCCATGCAAAAGTGACATAGGCAATACAATCATAGTAGGTCCGTATTTGTATGTACATTGTGCCGATGACGTAAACTGGAGACAGATGTGATGTGGAAAGCAGCAGCAGAAAGAGGATATATTTAGATTCCTCTCCACGCTTACGAGTCTCAGAAACACCGCCAACGGGATTACCTATTGGGCACGGATAAAAGGTTGTTTTATGCAAGTTACCCGGTAACCAGATCATACTAGACCTGGCAACAAAAAGTCCTTGACGATAGCAACACTTGAGCACCAGCAACACGTGAGCCTATCTAATTGGAAGGCGTGCTGATAGTTACTATCGATGGTTTTTTCTGCTGTAGAAGATCCTCCATATCAATCGATCATCACCCGCTTATTTTTTTATCACCTTGGCATGGCTACACATAAAGACCGGTTCAGCCGACCTTCAGAGATCAGCTTACCTTAAACAACTTTGCTTTCTGTCAGTTCAGTTCGCAATAAGCGTGATCATCAGTGTCCTTTGTTGTCAGAAGCAATTTGTCGATGACGCTTTGCCATTTTAGGCATGAAGCCCGATGCGTAGGCATACTTTGCATTGTAGGATGCTACATGCCAAGCGAAATATAATGAGAGTATGATGCTCAGCATGTTTCCCGTCCTTCTAAGCGAATATGGCAATAATATCGGCAAAATGAAACGGTTTGCCATTTTACCTTCTTGCAGCTTCGAGTGTCACAAGGCCAAAAAAAGTTTGCAACGAGCCGATACTTAATTTTGCCGCATTGTCGTACAGAGAGATGTAAATCGCTGCAAAGTGCAGCTCACGGTACTACTTCAAAAAGGTATATAAGAGCTCGCTTCTTAAAGTATATTATCTTTATTTCTCACTCTACTTCATCTTTAACAGCAAAATGGGTTTTCCTGCCGGTACTCTGACTGTCACTCTTAGTAAGTCATTATGCTATACTACTCCCACTAACCCCTGTCGTTGCTGCTGGGTTGCCGTGTTGTAGTCTGTTTATTTTACTAATGCGTGCTGCGTGTTTTCGCAAAATCTATAGTCGAAGCTAAGGACTTGAAGAACCAAGATTTGTTTGGCAAGGTAATAAAACACCCCATGAGAGATAAGGGCTCCAAGGAACTCGTCTAGACAGCAAGAAATCAAAGATTACTCATAAATCCAGTTTTAACTTTTTTTTTCTTAGAATGATCCTTATGTGTAAGTGTGATGTTTATAAACTTGGTACCAGGATGGATAGGATGTATGGAACTAAAAAGGAGATACGCCTGGGTACATGTGTAGCGAGTTGTGGCTCGATGACGACTACAAGCAGCGTTCAAGCGAAGTCAAAAACAGTAACAACCCCGTCTGGAACGAGACCTTTACCTTCAACATTCCCCAAGGCTCGTCTGACAAGAAGCTTTATCTCAAGGTTCTCGACAAGGATTTAATTGGCAGCGACAAAATTGGCGATGCCAAGGTTAATGTCAAGGATATTATCAATGGTGGCCAA
The DNA here is from genome assembly GCF_025766255.1 of Zychaea mexicana. Classification (NCBI taxonomy): domain Eukaryota; kingdom Fungi; phylum Mucoromycota; class Mucoromycetes; order Mucorales; family Lichtheimiaceae; genus Zychaea; species Zychaea mexicana. The sequence continues at coordinate 45,228 of NW_026516785.1, forward strand.
ACCTTTGACGAGTGGGTCAAGTTGCCAGCCAAGCTTGGTTTGTCCAGTCATGGCGAACTGCGCGTGAGCATCTATTTCACGCCCAACTAAACAGCCGCTCGTTGTACCTACATACAAATTATATCTACATACAGCATCTTAAGTAGTGAATAATAACTATTATATAAGCACCATTATCTTTTCTCCCGTTTTCCCTTGGCTTCTAATTAAATACAACAATTTGCAAACACTAAAAAAAAGGCTTCTCTGGGATTCTGTCTACTATAAGCACTAGCAGCTAGTATATTAAGCATGGCTACACAGGGATTAAGGGAACAACGTTTGGTCGACTCCACTGTTCCTGCGTTCCCGGTAGACTGCATGCTTTTTCTCCTTGACTTTCCGCTGCTTTGCTTTTCTTTGTACTGTAGTTCTCCCTTTGGTTATCCGTTGTAAGATGTAGGCAACGTGGTCAACTTCTTCATCATCACTTATTATTTTGTGTGAGAATGATTCATACATCTTATACTTGTTATGGTGAGCTCGGGACCATTGTGCTGTCAATGAAGATGCGACACTCAATGATATCTCATTTTCTTCTATCTCTTGTACACTAAGCACTCATACTCCCCCGAAGCAATCCATCGTCATAATTTCAATTCAACATCCTATATGATGCCCTTATGCATATTTCTCTAAAGATGCGCCAAAAGAGTAGGCTTACCATATGATGAGATCAGACAAATGCAGTTGCATCATGGTTCTCAAGTCGTTTTCTGCTATTTTGACAACCCCTTTGAATATACCTTTCATCGTTTTTGGAATACGTAGACAGCTTTCTACACCTACTTCTTTTTAGGGACTGTGTCGGTTGATTCTCCAACATCGGAACAGTTGGGTTCGACACATTTTTTATTAATAAAAAATCGAGTCGATTCGCTATTTTCGGGTTGTCTAATATGTAGGCGCTACTTAACGCCGGCTCCTATTTACGCACAGCGAAGTTGTTCGGCAGTAACGGTCCCTGGAGTGTAAATAAGATATATTAGTACACCGATGAGCGCTATTTAGCAAATGAGAGCAATTGAAACGAGTGTTGCACCTGTCAAGGATGATCATGATGATGTCGTGAAAGTATTAGTCATCAATGGATTAAAAAGTCATAACGAAGTCTAAATCTCACTTCTGTTCGGTAGGACTCGCCCCATATCATCGTACATGTAGTAGTTCAACAGTTAAAATCAAGCGGACTGTACTCAGTACATGCTGTAGACTGTGCGATAGTCATTGTTTTTGCATCCTGTATCCGCGTCGCTCAGGCACCCAGAGGAAGTTTTTTTGTTATCCTTGTCGTTGTCACTTTCAGGATTATCCAAGATGATCCAAGGTCTTTTTTATCAGCACATCAGACGATGTTCCCATTTTTTTATTTTAAATATGGGGAATGAGCTTCTTCTCAGCAAGCTCACCGTTTTCCACCGAATCGCCGAGGTGAAGAAAATGAAAGAATGAACAGGACTATGGTGTACATAGAAGCTCGCATTCAACTGGGGCCCAAGAACGCCAAACTGAGAAGGAACGTCGAGATCATTATAACCGTATTCTTTGTGATGAGCAAGTCTCGTCAACCAATAATTGCACAACCGTTGAGAGACCAAGGGATTATGAGCACAGAAGGTTTGTGAGCAGCTGAAAGGTTTTCGAGAACCATGAACACCGTAAAACGTAGATGTTATATTCTACTGTAATTCAAAACCAGTGAGGAGAATTACTGCTTATCTTTAAGTTCGTGCCAAAAGCTTACATTGATATCGTCGACGGCTCTACTGTTGTGCAGGCCTATTATGTCTACTTTGTCGCAAATATTCTGTCAGAATTCTGCTCGAGTTTTTCAGAGTGTATACAAGGTAGAAATTGTATTCAAGAGTGCAAGTGTACCTAACAAAGAGTATGCTTCTTTTGTACCAGCAGAGAGAATAAACAGAATGCCTATAGGCAGCAGATAATAAAGAAGGGGAAAGAAATGCAAGGTAAGGATGGGAAAGACAAAATGATGACACTAATTTTGAATAAATGGTCCCGCAAAATTTTTACCCGTGACAAAAGAGCAACTTGATACAGAAGCGAAATTTAAATTGTAAAGGAAGTTGTGGGCTTGACATCCATCAGTAACCGCTCCTTATACATATCCTCAGCGTTTTTTCTGTCTGTTAGTATACCGTGAATGAAGCTCCTCAATGCGTAGCATGCCATCTGGCGGTATATATGCCAATCGACACACCTTTTTTCTTATGCTATAAGAATCATGTAACAGCTTGACAGGAACGAGCGAACCTCGCTTGAAGGCATCGGTGACGCGCTATCACTTTTAGCTTTTGTGGAGTATTTCATTGGCTCACGAATGAGATAAATGCTGTAGACACCCTAGATAACAGTCATGATCGATACAGTACTGAGAAATTGGCGCTAGTAGCTTGCAAGTATCACAGGCTTCAATATTTGATTCGAGGAGAAGTTGAAAAGTTAAAATTTACGACTTTTATATATACTTTGTCAGTTTTGAGTACAGTAGACTGATACATGCCAAACGCACAGGCTCATATTCATTAAAGACTTGTGTATTGTGCTAAAAGAAAGCTACAGAACCTAAAAAAAAGCCTCAAGCCCATGTGTTAATAGTACTCTAAGATTAGCTTGTTTTAGTATTGCTGGATGTTGGATTGTTCAAACCTGGTTCTCAGTTATTAAGGTGGGATGGGTATGATTGTTCAAAAATGTTAAGTCATTGATTGACCCTGGTTTTGACGAAGAAAAAGGAGGACTACTTGGCGCATTTAAAGACTGAACGCATCCATTCACTTTGTTCCGACAAGGAAGTAAACCAGGTATATATGGAAAGCTTACCAAAGCTCACACGACACAGCTACGAGACGAGCTTAATCACTTCCATGACACCAGTACAAGTATTTTTAACACTTAATTCACTATCGAGTTGTACTGTGCGAAGATTTCCACGGCTGTGAAAAGCTCATAGGGAGCATATCTGGCATATCCAAAAGACAATGCATTGCGACTTTCTCATTCTAATTGTTCAATAATAAGAAAGCAAGCAGTGTTATACTTCTGAATATGTATGACCCGTTTCGTTATTTATCACGGCCCAAAGACCACATGCTTACTACTTCAAAAGAGCAACAGGCCGAGTTTAAGATACCTGGTCACTGTACATGGTAACGGTTGCAACAAAAAGAGCACTCAGATTATTTTGGATGATAAACCAGGTGAGCGACGTGCTATTTCGATTTCTCGCACTAGCAAATACAATAACTAGGTACAAGAAACATGCTGTCAATTAGTATTGAATCAAGTACACATGTATCAAAATTGATCAGCGCAACCTGTGTTGAAAGTCTCTCAGAACATAGGAGCGCTTTTCTCTATCTTTTTATAGTTGCTGCTTGGTTTGTATCGGTTACATAAAAGCGTTTTAGTAAAACTTCTGCCATAATCTTTGCTGCGCGTTACTTTAAAAAAACTCCGCGAACCTTTTTTTCCTACAAGCTGGATTGGTTTCAGTGTATCTTCTCTTAACACAAACCAAATCTAAACAACTGAAATGGCCTTGAAGCGCATTAACAAGGTTCGTTCATTGCTCATACTACATTGTTGAGTGTATTTACAGCTCTGGAAATTATGGAAAGGAAAAGATTGTACAAGGGATTGTTGAAGATGTCCAGCATTACTTGGCCTTCTTACCCACCCCCACCCCCGCCCGCCTGCCTTGAAGTGTGTGAAAGAGTAGTTCCAGCAGCGCCTTGAGAACCTCAGAGAGAAAGAGATGTTGAGAATAGAACTCTGTACTAACTCATTCGACGATTTACAGGAGCTGAAAGATCTCCAACGTGACCCGCCTTCCTCTTGCTCGGCAGGCCCTGTCGGTGACGACCTCTTCCACTGGCAAGCTACCATTATGGGCCCCGTATGTATCATTTGACTCTCTGTTGATCATAGCAGACATGGATACATGACAAGAAAAATAGAGAGAGAAAACTAACCTTCACATCTGGAACACCTTTCCAAACGGTCTCTTCAAATGTAATATCAGGAAGACAGCCCTTACCAAGGTGGCGTCTTTTTCTTGTCCATTCACTTCCCGACAGACTATCCATTCAAACCCCCAAAGGTAAAAGAAGCGTGAAGAAAAAAGGAGCAGCTCTGGTCTGGTTTCTAACCCAAACGTATATTGCCTTGGCAACCTCCTCAACAGATCAATTTCACGACCAAGATTTATCATCCCAATATCAACACCAACGGAAGTATCTGTTTGGATATCCTCAAAGATCAATGGTCACCTGCGTTGACGATTTCGAAGGGTAAGTAGCGGTATGCTGCGGGTGCTGTTAAGAGTATTGGAACTCAGCGTTTCTTATTTTTTCCTTGTGTGTAGTCCTGCTGTCAGTGTGCTCACTGCTTACCGATCCTAACCCAGATGGTGCGTTTACTGCCTTCGATTTTTGGTGTGATTGGCTGTCATGATACAAATGCTAACACACGTGTGTATAGATCCGCTTGTGCCAGAGCTTGCACATATCTACAAGACCGACCGCGGACGCTATGAAACAACTGCACGGGACTGGACTAGAAAATATGCCAGTATGTACCTCTGAATTGCAATTTATTTCTTTGGAAGCTAATCACTGTCTTTTGGCATCTCCCCTAAATAGTGTAATGACGAAGTGGTGATGGTTTTTTACTTTAGGGTCCATCTTAGTTTAACATTTTAAATGACGTTATCCTTTTCTGTTCCCTTTGCATTACACTTTTTTCTGGCTCTTCAATTTCTTATTGTTTAAATTTTCCTGCATAAACATCTCTTTATATTTGAGCAAAGAAAGAATCTTACAGTTCGGCTCGTCTGCATTGAGGAGCGAGAGGAAGGGGGGACACAGGTATAAAGAGAAGAATGTAGTTAAAAGCAAATGTAGATGTGGTGCTGTGAATAGAATAGTGTGTAATGGATAGTGTGGGCTGTGTGGGAGGTCTGTAGAGGATGCTGTTTATGTTTTTTTATATGCGAGGTTTAAAGCTGTTGGCATTCTCTTGGAAAAACTTGCGAATGGACCGGGGTGGGAGCGCAGTAATGATGCTGACATGTGGTACGCAAAGACTGCCTGCTTGGTTATGGACCCAGTCAAAATACTCTAAAAATGTCTTGGTCTGCGTCGCTATATATATATAGAATGATACTTGTAAACAAGCGAGTTTCTGGTGCAGCGGGCTCAGCTGACAACTTGTATGCATGTTAAAAAATAAAAGAGAAAAGAGCACGTACGTGTGGGTGCACGCAGAAGGCGAGTGCGGTAATCGTAGCCATCGAGGCTGTCGCTGTATATCTGGCTCTTTTCATGTTTGACTCGAGCATCAAACCATATGTCTTTGGGAAGATCGTCCAGATAGTATGCTGTATCCATCGGCCGAACGTACCGATATTCGAACTTTTCGAAGCCGGTGGTCTTGCTGAGCAGGTAGACCAGCTGCTTGCCATTGACAGCCTGCGGACCTGTCAGTGTATATACTTGGCCAACGTGGTCATCGATAAGCTCGGGTCGGATGTCCTTCTTGTCAGCAGTAATAAGCAAGTTTTCCACAGCTCTGCACAGGTCGGTAATATCCAGTGGGCAGATTTCGGCACTTTCAGGTATAGGTAGCGGTAAGTGACGGTTCTTCTCTACATGAGTGGACCAGAAATGGAAGTTTTGATGGATCCAATCAGGTCTGTATTATAAGCATATGTATGTTAGACATACATACATATTGCATGCAGGGAGTGATATCAGACGAAATATGACGAGTGATAAGGCAAAGAAGCGAGGTGATCTTCCCGCCAACTAGTGTCATCAAGATCAACTATCGTTACCTAAGAATAGTCCACTGGCACTCACTGGTAATCACCTCGTCTTCGATCGATGCATAATGGCCCAAGGTTTCGTGATCGCTTGATACTGCACCAACGTGCGATATGCAGACGATTGATTTTACACCAGATCGACTTGCAGCTTGGCACAATCGCTCGCAGCATGCAACACGGTCAGCTTCGTTGCCAATCGCCAAAATCATATGGTCGACGCCTTGGAATGCCAGGGCAAGGTCGTTTGGATGCATGTAGTCAATTTGGCGTACATCGATGCCTTTATTAACGAAATTTAGGCATGGTGCCTTGTCCTGACAGAGGACTCGTAATTGTTTTCGAAGATAGTCGTATCGTGCCAAATGAGATGTGACACAGTGTCCAATATAATGGTCAGCGCTGGTGATAAGAATCATTGCTGTTGCTGCTATTATTTTCAGTAATGTAGTACAGTATAAGAGAAGCGAGGGAAAAGAAAAAGTATTTACGCAAGAATGAGAGGGAAAGAAGGTAAAAGACAAAACCGAAGGGAAAAAGAAAGCTCTATTTATATCAATTTATGCAGAATGAATTCACTGTTTCTATGTCAGTTTTCAAGCATGGCATTCCTTTTTTTTCATTACCTTTAACTATCTGTCTTCTCTCCAAGCCCCCCTTCCTTCCTCTCTCCCAATGCCACCTAGTAAAGCCCTGGGCTCGCTCGGCCACAAGGACCTGTCGGCTTCTATTCTTATCATACTACTGGTATTCCGGTTGTGTTGTTGTCTGTAACAAATTTTATCCTGCATGTCTCCGGTTCGGTAAATCGTGCGTAGCATCATACAACATGGTAATTGCAATTTGGACCAACACACCTTTTTCAGGGTAGCAATAACTGAAAAAAGAGGAGTGTCACATGCAGACGCCCAATGGCGGTGGCCTATTTTCGACATACACTCTTCAATTACAGATAATTCATGCAATGAACATCTATAAAGGGCTGTGGAAAGGGCTTACTCGGTAAATGCTATTATTTACAGTATCGTCATTTTTCTGCTGTTACTGCACCTTTAGTAGAAGGTATGACTCTCTTCCGGCAAAGTTCGGTCCGTCATCGCAATTCCGGCCATTTTTGCTTATTTCTCTTTTACTTTCCAGGCATTTAATTTCCTCCTCCAACTGCTAGTAAGTACAACAAGAACTGCTCACCGATTAAGTAGATGTACAACTGATATCGTATCAGCAAAGGACCATGTAGTAAGCGGTAATGCACAAATAAATGCACACAGCTGGTTTATTTTTACTGCCATTGTTTTCTAAATGCTTAGCCTTATGTTCTCTGCCCTTCTACTATGGTAATAATTTATTTTTATCGATATTGACAACAATAACAGTAACGCGTATGGAGGGCTCCAATTTTCTCCTTCAAAACTGTTTTCCAGTTTGCGACGAGTGTGCTGTTCAGCTCCGATTTGCTAAACTATAAACGAATCTTACGTTGTATAATACAATACATAATCATTTTACAGTTTCAAAAGCATCACGGCATGCTCTCTCCTATTGCTTAGGCTCCCATACAGCAGCAGCGCCCACCCAAATTTAGACTTAACCCATTCTAAGTACACACATTGCCCAAAACATATCAGGTCATCATGTGCGGAAGTAGAGAGAGAGGCAGTCGTTTATCTTACTCTCGCGCATATACCTCACCTGCAGGGGGGCTTAATGTTTGTTCGACTTCGTTTTCACTTTTCATCCTTTGCACTCTGTTAAAATATGTCGGGCTGATGATTGTTAGCTACTGTTCTTTTCTGTTTCTACTACTTTTTTATGCCGACTCAGTTGACGTTCTGAAACTCTTCCTCAATGACCCACTATCCTTGATATAATTACCTGGACGACAAGCGAGAGCAGTTCTGGGTCCCTGTCTGATACCGTTATTATTGCTAGCATATATACCGCTACGACTACTACAACTCTTGTTGACCAGTAAGATGAGCAAAGCGAGTACAATCCAGGGAGTTGATGTACTGCTTTGCTTGGAACTTTTCTCTGGTGTAAGAATAGTGGTGAGTCCGTTAACACCTCCAATTGCAATGGTACGCTGCTTTTTTCACTAATACTAACATACCCCTTACATAATTATGTAAAGCAGGTATAGCGACAGCTCTATTTTATGCAATAGAATATGTGACTAATGCATGTGCGAGAAAGAATATACGGACAGTAAGCTATTACTTACGTACACAAAAAATGTTACTACTTGAGTAGCTAAGAAGAAGAGAAGAAAGCATGATGCATAAAGGGTACACCCTTTTTATGTGTTATAATTATGACTTAGCTTTCTTATCGTCGCTATATAAAATAAACCAGCTATCTTACTTGCGATAATGCGCAGAATGGAGCCATAGCAGCTCTTACCCCTCGACGTGCGTTCGTATTTTTGTGGCGTTGACAAAGGTCCGATGGTCCATCAAAATTCCATTCTTGAAGACAACTCCCCTGGCTTTATATCCCCAGCCTATGCGTATGATGTAAGTCTGAGGCCATTCAGATTCCTAGAACAAACATGGCATTTATAAGACTAAGAAACGGAAGTAAAAAAAGAGCAATCATATACAACTTTAGCTTATCACTGAAGTCGTTGATTACGTGTCCTACAATAGAACTACACGATCAGTTTAAACAAAGTGTCAACTTAGAATTCCAATCCAGTTAGTTCCAAAGTCGACTTATGTCCCACAAAAGGCTCTGATGCTTCGTGCCTTAATGGTGTCTTGTTTCGTGATGTTGGGCACACATTACACCTTTTACTGAGGACATACATGAGTTTGAGAGAAGTATACCATCTCTCGTCTTAGCCCATTCAGCGTTGGTGACGATGGACAACGTTATGCCATTCAACACGTATTCGACGGTCTGTACTTCATACACAAACATCCTAGATATCTGGCGGCGAGACGCTTTTGGCTCAATATAATAGCCACTTTATTGCAGAAGCCGCCACACATTCGTTGGTAGTAGCAGGCTCACAAAAGCTGCAAACTTTGTTTCAGACATGTATCACCGAAAGAATTGTTGCGAGGTTGTGCTTCTTTTTAAAATTGTTTGATCTGTGTCGATAAGATGTTGCACAAACCTCGCAAACAAACATTTGAACACCAAGCGATCGTTTTGTTAGTGTTACGGTGACATCGAAGCATCCTATGCAGTTAAATTTTTAATACAGGATCACAGAAATTGACGACCATGTCCTCGTCAATAAGACAGACGTGAATGCTTTACAGCAGGCCTACTTTGTAACATTTGGTAAAGCATTCTGTCGAAATTATATCTTAGCTTATGCTCTTTTCTATCACTAAGAAATGCTCTGCATACTTACTGGAATTACATGCATTATTGTGTAGAGCCCACAGGTATCTTTAACTTCAGTGAATATAGTCAAGATTGTCTCAGAAATTGTCAAAATGACGAAGCATTATCAAAGCCAAATAGCATATTTACAGAGCCGGTAGATATACCATATGCAAAAGCAAAGAGGGAAAATGAAGGTGCCTTGTTAAGCTCTACCAATGTCCTCGATGCAATGGACCCGGCACGAGATCGCTGTATTTGCAATGTAAAAACACGTACAATGGAAGAGATCGCCAATGGTGGCATTAGGGAGTTCCCAACGACGACCTTCGATGGGTCATACGTCGAACCAAACCCCATCAGTATTTCAGTCAGCTAATAAGAAGCTGTTTATTTTACATATATCCTCAATAATTGTTATATGTGTTGCTCTTAGAAAAAGAAAATAGTGAAAGAATAAAAGCAGAAGGGGTCATACACATATTCAGATAATTCAGCGTTTATTTGAGCAGAATAATTGAAAAAGATTCATTTGTCGATACTACAACGCTGCTGTGGAAACTTTATGCTTCTTTCATAAGGTAAACCATATTTAAGATACCAACTTATATTCATTGGTAATTCGATTAAGCGAAAAAATAGGAATGACGTTCAACGAAGCTGTGGCAGAACTAATCGGTATTACATACTTTGCTGTAAAGGTGCATACTCTTCTCGGTAATAGTGTCTAACATGTGTGGCAACTGATCAACAATACGCATGATTCGGACTTTACGATAATATGCAGCTACATGTACCGTTGGGTAAGGAGATAAAAGTACGATTTTGGAATATAATGTAGACTAATAATGCAGTAGACGCTAATTAACCCCTTATTACTCTTCTGACGTGTATATAAAGGCGGGAGGTACTTATCACTAATGTTCCCCCATCGTGTATCCTCTCAATATCGAGTCTCACATCTGTCACATTGTCGATGCATATACGTTTTTGGATCGTAATTAATACGAACGACACCACCGTTACAAGAACAACTTTTTACCCCCAGTACTCTTCTTAAATGTATTTCATGTATCTCAGAGAATACAGAAAATGCTTTGATTGAAGATGATTAGTGTAGTGCAGTAATAGTGTGCTCTTACGGAGAAAAAATTACTATCTCTCTTCTCTTATCCCTGGTCTACGGTAATTCCGCCAAAAGGATCGACGATGGTAAAAAAAAAAGCCAAAGGAGAGAAATTAAAAAGAAACTCTGAATTCTTTCGAATTCAACATTTTATTGTTGAGGTCCTCCCGAGAATCGAACTCAGATTGCTGGATTCAAAGTCCAGAGTGCTAACCATTACACCAGAGGACCCTTGTTGTATGTTTCACATTTTAAATAAAAACAAGGCAATGTCAAAATAATAAAAAAAATTAAAAATATAGTACTTACTGTTTAATTAATACCTCAAAAATAATGAACTTAACTCACTAGTGATAGAAGAATACAAGAAAGCATGTGACTTTAAAGATATATAGCAGCTCATAATATATTATTTTAAATTATTTTTGAGTTTTTTAATTATTTCATTAAAAGTTAATGATTTACATATTAGGATTCAATTATTAACAATTAATTTTATTGTAAACAATAAATTAATTTTTGTTAATAATCGAATCAACATCCGTAACAAGTTACAAATTTTAGAAGGGATATGCTCATTACCATTTCGCGACTATATTTATCCCGGATTAATAGGGCTTATAACAGTAGGTGATGGTTTCATAAAAAATATCTAATATTTAAAAAATAAAAAATAAAAAAGCAATTTTTTTTAATTTTCAAAAATACTTTTAATTTTTTAATTTTGGTAGATTAGTTATTTATAGATAGATTAATAGTTACGGATGGTTTCCCGTTGTATACTACTGCTAAGAGTAGGAGTCGCAATTGGATGGGTCAAAACTCGGGTTGACAGGTCAAGACTGATTTCGATATGATAATGAAGGAAGTGGCAGTCAACCTGAACTTGAGTACTAGAAGTGCAAAACTCCATATATATATATACACAGCTCTCTAAGATGATGGAGCACAAATTCCTAGCAGTGCTAGCAACATCTACTTTTAAAGGTAAAGGGTTTTGTGCAGTCATAAAAAAATTAGCTTTAGCTCACATCATGTTATCATGTATTAAAGAAAACATAATATATATTTAAAGTGTGGTTGAAAATCGGCTTCCCTACATGCCCCTAATCCTTTTCCTTTTCCCTTTGCTTATCACTTCTTCCTTCTTCCTTCGTTTTTCTTTTCTCAACTCCTTTTCAGTCTTTTGTCAAGTCTCATCTCTTACTGCCACCCTCTATTGTCCTCCGTTCTCATTGTACTATTTCTGCTTCTTTACTCCTTTTATATATATCGCTTGTAGCTTACTTATTGTGGTGAACCACATTAATACACTGCTTAAGATATCAACAATAAGATATTCGGTTAAACATTATAGCACACACGTATGAACACTACGGCATTTCGGCTAAACACTATTGAATAAAATCTCTCACTCAAATGATCCACCTTACGTGAACAGGACAATGAACCTATCAACAGGTACCTCGGCCATTACATCAGCTAACGCCGGTTTCAAAGATGTGCCCGATTAACATAGCGACTTCAATAGAAGTTCTGATACGTCCTTGATCCATCCTCTATCACATAGTTTATCCATTAGTCGGATGAATTGATATCGCCGTCTTAATAGCTAGAATATAAAAGAGCTTTATCTTTTGTTGGAATAAAACATCATCTCAAAGATACTTAATCTTGTCCCTTATTATCTTTATTAAAGCTCTATCATCACATTTTTATCTTTGAAAACCTTGTTTTTTCCTTATATCCTACATCATGTCCTCCGATAACAACCAAGCTACAAACATTAACGAAACCGTTGATCAAGCCAACGTGGTTACTCCAGGAACGGTCGAGGTCTCAAGCAACGATGTTGAAATGGTGGACTCAGAATCGGCGTCCAAAAATGGCACTGAAACTAGCACTGAAACTAGTACTGAAACCATGGCCAGGAACATAATTACACCGAGTACCTACCTGGAACAAAGGAAGCTGACACCGTCTAACATGGGAGCTATCCTCAAGGCACGCTTAGCAAAAGCCACCGAAGAATATTTGCAGGCGCAAGATGCTTCACCAGATGACCTACTAAAGCTAAAACAGGCACACAAAGAAGCACTTGATGCATTCAACATCTACCAAGCTACTCAGCAAGCACTCAGCATGTCTGAACAGTTCGAAGATCGAAAGGCAAGCTGCGTGGTCCCAAAAAACCTACCGATACTACAAGTACAAGGAGGCCCTGTCCGAGATTCGTCAAAGCCAGTGCACAATTCCGTCTCTGCTTTCATTTCCGCCTTTGAAATCCAATTGCGCAGCCATAGCATTGACCTTGATGGTAATTGGGAACGTCTTTTCTGGTTATGTCTGGATGATAACCAAATGACTTGGTTCCGCCGAGATGTCGCCGACCGTCAATTAAAATGGAAACAAGCCTGTGTCGAAATCAAGAAGGAATACGGCAATCCGTTTCATACGTACCTCAAGCGTCATGAGCTTTTTGTCGCTCGTCCCCAAGCCAATGAAGCGATCCGTGTCTATGCCGAACGATGGATGTCATTAGCACACGAGGCAGGAAGAGCCAGCGGTCGTGACTTGACGTTCGATTTCATTTCGTCGTTGCCACCTTCGATCCGCGAAAAGATCTACCCAGTACTAGCAAGACAGTATGGTGTAGATTGGCCATCTGAAGTCACTGAGGTCGTGCAACTCATAATTTCCACATTGGGTGAATTCGTTGACAAGTTTCAAGACAACGGTAGTTATGCGAGCATCCATGCACCAGGAAAGAAACGTCGCATGGGTAATGAACACCTGTCTTCGTCCTCCTCATCGCCAGCACCAGCTTCTCGCCGTCCTCGTCATTACGGTGATTGTCCTGTCCATCCAAAAGGAAATCACTCGGCGACGGATTGCCACGTTCTCCAGCGCCAGCGGGAAGCAGTACAACAACAAGTCCGCAATAACCGGCAATCAACAGGTTCAGACAACCTATGTCGTTATTGTAAAAAAGTTCCATATGTCTTAGGCCATCGCTGCCAAGAATATTTTGATGCAAAAGGAAAAAAGAAGTCAGGAACGTCGACAACAATGGTGAGCAATCGCTCTGTACACATTTCCTCGTCTCCTTCCTCGTCTTCTTCTACTACACCATCAAAGCGGGATGAAGAAACACTTAATCACATTTCATTGGACGGAATGGATATTACAGGTAATTACATCAACCGCACAACACAAATAAATAACACACTGCAAGCAACAGATGACATTGACTCACTCATTGTTCCTATCACTGTACAGACTAAGCAAGTCTTCGGATTAGTCGACACAGGCGCCAACAAGTCTTTTATCACACCTACATGGTTACAAAACATAGAGTCAACATCTGTACTTAAAATCAATAAAAACGCAGTAAAAAATATATCCATTACTTTAGCAGCAAAGGATGTAACAGCCTACCTTTTAGGTTTACTTGAAAATGTTGAACTACAGTACAATGGGAAAAGATTCAAACACAATTTTTACATCATGGAATTATCCGGAACAACACCAGTCACCATTGGTCTGGATTTGATGTTTAAACTCGGAATTGGTATTACTGGTTTAGCCACATCATGGGAGCCACTGACACCAAACAATGAGAAACAAATTATTGATTTACCCGAACCTAATAATTCGCCATATGGCACAGAAGAACAAAGGAAACAGTTTTTACAAGCTATCCAACCTTCTCTTGATCGCAATGCACAAATTCCTAAACGCGCGTTATGTACAATGCCTGAAGCAGTGGTCCGTCTTGATGTTCCAGAAGGTATCGTTTGCCATCGACGTCAGTACCCATTACCAATCGCTTTCAAGGATTTAATTGACGATCAGATCAAAACCTGGTTAGATGAGGGCATTATTGAACCTGCACCTGCTGGCACAGCATGGAATAGTCCCATCACACTAGCACCAAAGAAAGATCCTGTTACAGGTGCATATGATACAAACAAGCGTAGAATCTGTATGGATGTCCGCTTAATCAACCAGCATTTATTACAATGTGAACAACATCCACTTCCTTTATTAAGTGATGTTATTGCAGCCATCCAAGGCAATGACAACAGCGGTAATTCAAATCGCACCGTCGTTACTACCTGCCTCGATGTAAAATCTGCTTTCACTTCTTTACCTCTCTATGAACCACATCGAGAACGAACTGCTTTCACAATTGAAGGACACATCCAATATCAGTTCCGAGGAGCTTGCTATGGATTACGTCATCTTTCTTCGGTATTTACTCGTTGTTTAACAGTTCTTCTTAGAGAGATGCCCTTCGTTCGTGCGTTCATTGATGACGTCATTATCTTCTCAAACAGCATAGAAGAACATGCTATCCATGTCGCCGCAGTAATTGACAAATTAACTGAGGTAAATTTCCGCATCAATCATGACAAAGCCGTATATGCACAACGTTGTGTCTACTTACTTGGCCACTGTGTATCCACCGAAGGTGTATCACTGGATAAACGCAAAGTATGCAACATCCAAAATATCCCTACACCTACAACTGGCAAAGCTATAGCTGCCTTCTGTGGTACTATCAATTACATGCGCTCTTACCTACCAAAAGTCTCTGAAGTTATGGCACCTTTAGACCGACTTCGCAATGCCAAATCTTTAAAAGGTTTATGGACACAAAAAGAACAACACAGTTTTGACACGTTAAAGAAAATGCTACTTGAAGCTCCCATCCTGCGCTTTCCCGATTTATCACACCCTTTTCAGGTTGCAACTGACGCTTCAAATACTGGAATCGCTGCAGCACTTTTCCAAGTCATAGATGGTGAAACACGTCATATTGCTTTCATGGCTAGAGCACTCTCCAAGTCAGAAAGATCCTATAGCACTACACGACGTGAGCTCAGAGCTATTATATTTGCACTTGACAAATTCCACAAATATTTATATGGCAAACCGTTTAAATTATACACGGATCACAAAGCATTGACCTTCCTCCATACACAAAAAATAGCCAACGCTATGATGATCAGTTGGTTTGACACCATCTTACAATACGACTTTGAAATTATTCACCTACCAGGATTAGATAACATCCTTCCTGATCAATTATCTCGCCTTTTTCACATCGATGAAAAAGAGCTGGAGGGGGTAGTGCTACGCAAATTCATACAATTAATAACACTGTACAAAATAAGACTCTCACAGTAAACACACAAACAAGTAATAACACTGACAACATAGATGATGACATCTATTTTGAACCACCCGAACATGAAAGACTGGAATTACTTAAAAAAGCACATGCATTTGGTCACTTTGGCGCTGAAGCTATCACAAAAGCACTACACAATGATGGTTTGAAATGGAACAATATGTACAAAGAAGCCGCACACATTGTAAAAAGCTGCCCTGAATGCCAGCGATTCAACATCACCAAGAAAGGTTATAACCCTTTGAGACCTCTTCATGCATTCTATCCGGGTGATCATTGGACAATTGATCTTGCAAGCGGCTTCGGCACAAGCCATCGCGGAAACAATTATCTCTTAGTCATGGTAGACGTATGCACACGTTTTTGTGTTTTACACGCACTTCCTGATAAAACATCAGACACTGTCGTTCAAGCAGTCATCGACACATTTTGCTTAGTGGGCTTTTGCCGTTATCTCAGCAGTGATAATGGTACTGAATTCAAGAACCAACTAATGACTCGTCTTCGAGAAGCCTCTGGATTCGACCAAAGACTTTCTACGCCTTTTCACCCAAGAGCTCAGGGATTGGCTGAAAGATTTGTGCAAACAACTGTTAACATCATCCGCAAGTATACAAAAGGAGCAGTTAGAGACTGGGACTTATATGTCAAACCAGCACAATTAGCCCTTAACAACAAAGTTGCCAATAGACATGGTTCTACACCATTTGCTCTTATGTTCAATAGAACAATGAACGGTTTCAGGGACTATAGCAAAGAACAGATCCCGCGACCACTCACAGAAGATGAGCTGCAAAACCGCATTGAACAAATGACAAACATTGTCTTTCCTGCAATTTCGGAAAGAGCAAAGGCACTGGATGATATAAAAAAAGGCAAATACAATGCCAAGTTCAGAATCACCGATTATCCCATCGGAAGCACGGTCATGGTCATTGATGAATTACGCAGTAAGAAGATGGATCCAAGATATGAAGGACCATATACTGTAGTACGCAAAACCAAAGGTGGTTCTTATGTCCTTAGAGATGAACAGGGTCTATTAACTTCTCGTAACTACGCACCCTCACAAATGAAACTTCTATCACAGGATGAATTAATTGACACAGAAGAAGCATTTGAAGAAAACGGTAAATATTACACCGTACAGTCAATTGTAGACCACAAAGAGCTTGCACCAGGCAAATATCAATACCGGGTTAGATGGAAAGATTATACACCTGATGACGATTCCTGGGAACCAGCAGAAGCATTTAATAGTCCACAACCAATCATGAAATATTGGGAACGTGTTGGTATCACACCACCGAAGCAAAGCAAAATACAAACTGCATTACCTGTGACGCACATCCCACAGCAATCACAATGTAAAGCAAAAGGAACTATTTCCAAACGTCAAGAGGGTTCCACACCTACACCATCTACTAGACGCAGTAAGCGTTTACGCACACGTTGCTAAGCACATTCTTCACAGAATAATGTTTAACCTGGAAGGGGGTGATGTGGTGAACCACATTAATACACTGCTTAAGATATCAACAATAAGATATTCGGTTAAACATTATAGCACACACGTATGAACACTACGGCATTTCGGCTAAACACTATTGAATAAAATCTCTCACTCAAATGATCCACCTTACGTGAACAGGACAATGAACCTATCAACAGGTACCTCGGCCATTACATCAGCTAACGCCGGTTTCAAAGATGTGCCCGATTAACATAGCGACTTCAATAGAAGTTCTGATACGTCCTTGATCCATCCTCTATCACATAGTTTATCCATTAGTCGGATGAATTGATATCGCCGTCTTAATAGCTAGAATATAAAAGAGCTTTATCTTTTGTTGGAATAAAACATCATCTCAAAGATACTTAATCTTGTCCCTTATTATCTTTATTAAAGCTCTATCATCACACTTATCCTTCACTCTTGAATATAAAATATAATCCTACACACAATAAAAAGAATATAAGTACATTTTAAGTTATAGTTCTATAGCAAACATATTGACAGCTATATCTTATAATATAATGATGCTTCCCAATAAGAAGATTGACTACTTGAATATAAGTACCTTATATATATTATATGTATAATACATGGGTCACAATGGGTCAACGGGTCGGGTCAAGGGTTAGACGGGTTGACCCACAGGTCAGAAAAGCATAAACCTGACCCGTTGACCCATCCTCAAACTACGGGTCAGATTGCGACCCCTATACTAAATATATGGTGTAGACAGGGGGGGATAAGTAAACAAAGAAAGAGAACAGATGGAACTAGAATAGAACAAAGACAGAAAGGCTGGATAAGAATGTGGTGTTAGGTGCTCCTTTCAGTATGAATATGACTAGACAACAAGAATGAAACTTAAAGCTCCAGTAGTTAATAATAACTTGAGAAAATGCTGAAACAAGATTTATAACGCAGTTTTTACAGTTAGATTAATTGACGCTGTTAAGCACACTAATAATTTATAATGTTTCTTTCTCTACTGTCTTCACGCACAAATATCTACTCAAAGAGAAGCTTTTGCGACATATAGCTTGTTTGGATATAAAGCGCAAAAGTGCAGTAATGCTGGGACTTGAAAGAACTAAACTTGAAGTTCGTTCACCTACTGTATTTACTGCCTGCTACAGTTTCTATGTTACTGTTGACAGCAAATGCTTCTAGATAATAAAGGTGGGAACAGAGGACGTGAAGTAGACCATAATAATAAAGATGTGTAGTGAAATGAAAGATCGGTACATCATTCATGTAACAAATGGCAAAAACCTATATATAAGCACTTTATATTGGAAAATCAAATTGACTGCTGAGTAGCATAATACGTAATAAGCGTACTACTTTGATAGGCATCCCATATCGGCTAAGAAGAATATTTAATGCATCAGTAAATGAATCACGAAGAAACTACATGCGTGTGAACATGCCAATTATCTGCTAACCTGCAAATCTCATGCTTATTATATAAATCACAAGATGACACTTGTAAAGGTACAGTGTTATAGTTTTGAGTATCGTATTATAGCTAATGAAACAATTCAAAAACAGTATTAAAAAGCACTCTATCTGAATACTACGAATCGGACGCTTTCTCTTAAGCATAGGTCAATTGTAATGATGGGATTATATTGAAGGTTTCTTGACTGTATGTAGTATATGGCGATATGCAGATGTCGATGTTCTAGATATAGATAGAGAACTTAAGCTATTTAGGCCAAGGAAGAGTTCTGGATATGTATATAAACGGATAACAAATGAGCGGCCGGATACAATTTTTTTTTCTGGCAATGCCTGGCACGACTTTTTGAAAAAGCCAGGAGCTATAGATATACTTCCATCATATTGCGATTCGAAAGCAAATAACAAATCGGCACGGACCACAACAGAAAACGTATTGAATTTAATAAACAAAACAAAGAATCAAAAACCATAACACTGGAAGCTTTGTGGGCATGGCGAAGTAAAACTGTATTCGCGTGTGAGTAGAAATGAACAGTTGAACTATCGTCCTTCATTTTTGCTACTGGAGAAAATACCGCCCTTGCTTCAATTAATCACTCGTTGAGAAAAGAATAGGATTTGGCTAGAAGAAAACCACCTTTGTCTAGAAAATAGATGCACCTCATGACACTGCTTCGAGGGCAGTCTTAGGTAGATAAACACCAACAACGTGATGTTAAAATCAATTAATAGTATTCACCTTTGATAACCGCCGCAACGCTTGAGCCCCTTTACAGAACTGAAGAGTGTCTTCCCTGATCCATTCATCTACCTTCCTCGTCATACAGACCCGCCAAGCGTAATATGTATAACTATATATATAGAACTCGTAAATAAAAAATACTTCACTATAAAAGTGCACAAACTGACCGGTTATGTAGGTTTCTTGTCAATTTTTGAGTGAATATATTCGCTTTTGACGTTCAGCTTAGTATACCGACACTCACGAGGAGATACTAAACATTTATTACAAAGAGGCGGATCGAAAGGACGCGGTGGACTACCGTAATTTTATTCTTCCCAAAACTAGCCATTTGTCGATCCAACATGCTAACTTCAAATCGAGGATAGCATATTTAACGCATATCGACGGTTTTCTCATAGATAATATACAAACGTTACATGATGAAGCAGTAATCCACCATTATCAGCGATACCATATAGATCCTTTCTTTCTCAAAAAGACCAAGTATATATGCTTGTTTTTAAATGTTGATTTTACTTTTCGATGAAAACATTAGTAAGTAATAATAGTAAATAGAAAGGAAAACAGATTGATGTAAAAGAAAGACAAGAATATCAACTACGACATGTGGGTGCAGTAAAGTAAAAAGTGGCGAGCGAATTGATTTCAATGGCGGAAAACGAAGAGTTAAGTAAGGCGTAAGGTGAGAGGTCATTTTTTTACTGAGCAGTTTCGGGCTTCTTGGCAACAAAGAAGAACATGGGGGTGAACAAGTTCTTTTGTGCGCCTTCAACAAGAGCATCGGCAGCCATTTCCAGGAACTTTTGAGTTTCAACAGTACCCTTGGGAGCAAGACCAACCTTTTCCAAAACACGGCAGAAGTTGGTGGTGGTGAAACGACCAGCCTTGGTCATGGCAATGGTGGTCAAGACATCACGAACGGTCTGACACTTGCGGAGATCACCTTCCAAAGGATAGAACCATCTAATCTGGTCACCCATATTGGCAAGATCCTCGTGTAATTCAATCTCGAAACCGACGTTCTTAAGAGCCTGGAGACATTCGGCGATGGGTCTCATCTTAGGAATACCGTTACCACGCTAAGAGACAATATATGTCAGAAAGAGCAATGTCCGATAGCTTCCTCTTGCGTATAACCCCCCTCCTCGCCTAGCAATCGTTTACATACCTCAATACCGTGAGCGATACGGTGGTGCTCAGGGTCGCTCTCGTTGTAGTCATCAGTCATGCACCATTCGTAGCAGCCAAACTTGGCACCGGGCTTCAGCACGCGGAAGATTTCACCATAAACACCTTCAAAGGTGGGGGCGTGAACAGTAGCTTCGATGGCATAAGCAGCATCGAGACTGTTGTCCTCAAAGGGGATCTCCATAAAGTTACCCTATAACAAACAGGCATACAGACAGATGCACAGGTCAGTTCGTTTGTACGACAGCGCAAAACATGAAATTGGATTAAACATGTGAACGAGAGAAAACCAAATTACCTTGATAAATTCGGTCTGGTCAGACAGACCCTGCTTGGCAGCGTAGAAAGTAGCGCGTTGAACTTGGTAAGCGTTGTTGTTCAAACCAGTAACGTGGGCACCGGTGAACTCGGCAATCTCACGAGCAGGACCACCTATTAACATCATCGTTGTCGACAAACAGCAATTTAGTAGCAAATTCAAATACCCCTCATCAAGCTTGCTTTCCTTCTTCCCCTCCTTTTCTGTTCGTATCAAAAGAAAGTTACGTACCAACACCACAGCCCAAATCCAAAACCTTCATGCCACGCTTGATACCAGTGTTGGCAGCAAGGTAGTGTTCGTGGCGAGCAATAGCGCGGAAGAATTCTTCACCAGGGTAGTAACGGCAGAAATGAAAACTGCCACCCCAACCTAGTTATGATAAACGACGTTAGTCTTAGATTTCTTTCTTTTCTTCAACGTCATTAACAGTGGATGAAGTTCCCCTCCCCCTCCATCAGGTCTCTTCCTTCATCTGCTTTGTTTCCCCACGCATTTGTATGTACCATATTCATAAAAGTCAGTGGCCAAGTTATAGTATGAGTTGACAAGAGCAGTGTAGCTGTCCAGACGGTTGGCCTCATCTTCCTTGTTTTCGGCCTCAGGCTTCTTCCACATGTTGAGGTAGGTCTCGCTAGCGACGTTACTGACATCGCGGTTCTTGGATGACAAATTTGCCAAGAAACCAGTCTTGACTTCCTTGCCGTGCATAGCACGAGCAAAAGCAATATCTTCGGCGTGTTGAGCGGAAACGGTACCAGTAGACTGAGCAGAGACCATGATGATAAATATGGAAGGGGCGGGTTGAATCAAAGAAAAAAGGGAAATACCACTTGAAAAAGCGCGGTTTATATCGAATTGAGCGGGAGCCCAATAGGTTGTACACCTCCTCTCATATTCGTGACACGATCATGAACGGCGCGGGCGGGGGTGGCTTTTTTGATTGGCACCCTGCGACTGAGGGCGAAGCTGTCTTGCAGGCCGGCCGGGTGCTGTCCCCTTGGCCGTGCCTGTCTGTCTTAATATTTTCCGCTGGTCCAGCTGGAGCTCTTTGTTCTTGAAATTCTTTCAGGAACAATATTGTCACGTGCTTCTTTTTGAATGTATTGCCCTGATCAGTTTTGTAAGTTAGCTGCTTTCTTGGAAAAATAGAGAATTTGACAGTTTGAGTAAAACTATACACCTCTCACAGCTCGTATCAGTAATAGTAATGTTTTTTTACCTTCATGCACATGCTTATACCAGGGCAATGGACCATGACTAAACCTCAATTTTTATATTGAGATTTATCCGCTTATCATCGATCTACTACGACGTATTTAACAATTTAAGCCTTCACGCAATTTCTATATAGTAGATTATCTCTAAATTATACGTCATCCGCAAACATCTAATATTACCAGTTCTCACTTTGAAACCCTTTACAAAGTACCAAGTAGAACTCAAACTCAGGGTAACAGTAGAATCTACCCACAAGCGAGAACAACACTTGAGATATATCTCAGTATACTTTTGAGTCCGAAAAATTGTGTTTGCAGCCCCCGAATTGATTAAGAGTTTGGCGTCTATACAGAATAAATGGACGAGAAGACGATCGATGTTTGTGTTAGTACTTTATGGTGACGAACCTAGTTATATATATGCATTGTCTAGTTGTTGAACCATCGCTCGATAGTTTAGCATTGGGCTAACTACTATCTTTGATCGTTGATATGCATAACAAGGGTTATAGCAAAGGCCGGTTGGCAATAATTCCGGCAGTAGCTACCATAGGATCATTAATAGTACTAATATAATTCAATGATAGTTCGTGCCTGAAGATATTTCGCAAAAAAATTAAAAGTTGAAAACCTTACAAGTACAGGGACCTTAGCATGGTGATGCTGATAGAAGCAGTCTCATTATGCAAGATAAGGCTGCTTTTGTGAGCTTATTTTTCAAAGAATATTGCTACCTACTTAACAATAGTTATGAGCATTATATACAATGTATAACGCCGAATACGAATATAAAAAATAAGCTGTCTAAATCTATTCTTTCCGCCAGCAGTGCAAGCGAAAATCGTCGTCGTGAGTTATAGAACAAGCTAAATTGTTCAAGTAATCATTTCGACGTGTTCATATTTAAATTTATTAGCAAGTTCTGAAAGCCGTGATGCTACCGAATCAAACGTGATTCACTAGAAAACTAGCTGTTGATTGAAAATTGGGAATGTACAAACAAATATTTTGCCAGTACTTCTATATAGTATGTTTGTTCTTTACAGAATAGATAGCCTTTCTCTGTCCTCAACGCTGATACACGTATTTGTCAAAGGAGCAAAAGATGACAGGGTATTGGCTTACTACAAGAAGACATCAACAACAACTTCAATGAGATAGCGAAGATTGTCCGTAAGTAATTGATAGGAAACAAAGGAGAGTGAGATATAGAAGAGAAACAGCTACGCTTTCTAAAAAATTCTGCTTGTAGACAACACTGGAACAACAACAACAAGGAGTATCATCATCGTCAGCAGTAGCAACAAGAAATTTCAACAATGATGGTGATCATGATAACGAAGAGACTGTGTTCGATGACGAAGTGGGTGAAATTGCTGTAAGTATCGAAAAACCACGAGAGAGAGTGTGTGTACTTGCTGGTGGAGTTGATCACTTACTGTATCATCAATTGACAAATCTGCCTAATAAAAGGTGTCCACATCAGTCACCGGTGACAGGATCATTGTGCTCCAAACATGAAAATAGTACTTCGTATCGACTAAGGAAAGAAAACAGACGTAAAAGTACCAGTACTAGACTGTGTCTATCTCGAAAAACATAGACCCTATTCTTAAGAACCTAGTTTTATGCGATGACGGATGGCAGTATTTTTGAATATAGAATATACGAAACATGATCAGTACAATGGGTACTCGCACATTTGCAGCAACCGACGACATTGGAGAATTTCTCAGTGATCTACAAGCGCCGCCTTTCCCCAAGAAGGGTACTCTCTGGGACGCGTTCCACCTGCTCCTCGTTACTCGATGATCTCAACGTGTCAGTAATTCCCCACATCTACAAACACAAGGCAATGCAAGAAGCAATAAGTACACAAATGAGCTACAGGTGGACACTCAGCTCTACTACACTGCGTCACTTACACATATCAGGCACTCAAACCTGATCAATAGTATGACAACCACGGCGGTGAAACGTTCACGCATTAATCGCTAATACGAAGTTTTATTCCAACTGTTTAAAAGATCACAGGAATTTTGTATATACATATCTATCGGCTAGAAGGTTTGTGTTTTATTTATATTTAGTACGATCTTGGATATTGGCAAGTTGCTTTAGTTAGTCGTGTTCATCTAAATGCACAGATCAGTATCAAAGCCGTCAGCTGTCAAATACGTACGAAAAAAAAGTGCCACCCAATGTCAGTCGATGCTGCTAAAGATGGTAACATTGCGGCAACCATAGCTAACAAAGCAAGTCGATGCAGCCCTAGCGTTCCAACAAACTTTAGCAGTAATGAATGAAAAGAACTTTGTACTACGAATATTAGAAAGCTGGGTTGCCACTTTTGACCCAGGTCGAACGTTTGAGAAGCAACCACAACAGCCTCTAATTCAAGACGCGTTAAGGGAGTCCTATTATAGAGATGAATCTGTGGGTTTGTTCGCCAAATTGAGTCTCTCGAGTGCGCATAGGAATGTCTTAATGTATGCATTTTTTTGTGTGTTTCAGCGAAAATGTACATCTTCTTTTACTTGTTTTTAAATCGTAATAATGATGGAAGAATATCTACAGGTCCCGCCTTTTTCAAAAAGTCATGCTAAGTTCAGAAAAAAGATATTCCTGTATTAGATTTTTCATTTGCCTTGTATATTCCTATCCCATGTCTCCAAATCTCAACTAATAGAGCCATTCTTTCCTCTTTTATAATTACCTGTAGCAATTCAGCGGCTGTGGCACGCGATTTGACATCCACACACAGACATACAGCCAAGAAGCTTTTAAGATCCTGCGATAATTGATCTGGACTCTTGAGAGATGGCGTACCGTTCGTAGCAATCAAATAGAGCGCTTTTAATGGCTCTTCATCCAAGTAAGGTGGCTCGCTCTCGACCATTTCAATAGCCATGATACCCAAGGACCATATGTCGACTTTGGCACCATACTCTTTCTGCTTGACAACCTCAGGAGCCATCTAGTAAATGCATCAATGATTAGATCATGTTGATAGCCTACATGGACACGTAGTAAGCAATTCCATAATCCGTGAAAAACTTATTACCCAATACGGAGTGCCCACCATAGTAGCACGCTTATTGCGCTGGTCAGTCAGTTTAGCACAATATCCAAAATCACTGATCTTGACCTGGCCTTGGAAATTCAACAACACATTATCGGATTTAATGTCTCGATGGATGATATTCTGTGAATGCAAGTGATGTAGTCCTTTGGCCGTCTAAAACATAATATCGTCTTCAGTTGTGAGTACCAATACTAATAGACTTGTTCCGTATCCCCTTCTTAACAAGGTATTACCTCGGCACTAACAACAGAAATATGTTGTTCGGTCATTGTATTGTTTTCAATCACATCCGTCAATGCTCCTCCTTCCATATACTCCATGACGACCCACAAGTCTCCACGGACCAGGAAGCTGTCCAGGAAATTGACAATGTTCTCATGTCGCGACTCTTTCATGATCATGATCTCGTTTACTATTAGGTCCAGTCGAGATTGCTTGCTCAGATCCATTTCTTTGATTGCTACTTTGCTGCCTGTGACCAAGTGATTTGCCAAGTAGACATAACCAGATGCTCTAATTACAATGGATAACAAGTATCAGCCTTTCTCTATCTCTTGTGAAAAAGTTCTTCTTTGTTGTGATCATACCCTTGTCCAATTCGTTTGCTCCGCTTGTATAATGTATTTGGATCACCAGTGGACACAACTGACCCTACATGATATGCGATTCGTGTGTTAGCTACTACAAATTCATTAGTTACTATGGCGGTCCCCGCTTCTCATGCTTACGTAGTCTTTCCATGACTTGCGCATCGCTCATGGTACTGATCCGCTGCTCCTGCTTTCTGGACTGTTGTTTTTTCCTGTCGCTTGTAGTCGTGGTTGTGCTGGTCGACGTAGTGACCGGCACAGGCGTGGATGCTTGAGGTTGCGGTTGTATCTTTTTCGTTGACTTGATCTTTTGTAGTTGCGTATTGCTTTCTTTCTTTTTAGGTATTGACTGGGGCTGCTGTTGCTGCTGTTGAGCCGTCTTGGCCGTATTTGCTGCCTTGAGCTCTGCGCTTTCTTTATCCAGAACAATGGCTAATTGTTTTAAGCGCTCCTTTTCTCGTTCAAGTCGTGATTTTTCAGATGCACGTAAAGCTAGCTTGCTTTGCTGCTGCTGCTGCTGTTGTTGTTGCTGTTGTTGCTTGTGTAATGCTGGTATGGATGTTTTGTTCTTGAGCGTGGAACGAGGTAAAGGCACTTGAGATGGTACTAGCGACGGCTGTGGTGTCGGGGGAGTTTGCGGCTTTCGTTGCTTTGGAAGACGGGGTGATGGCTATAAGGAGTGTATGATTCAGATTTGGTCTGGAAGCTGTGGATGTATTGCTGCTACAACGCATCGTCATTTTCAATGTAAATAATGATTACCTCTGGAAGCACTTTTGCTGCTGGCGCCGTTGCTGCTCCTGACGATGTAGATGAAGATGATGCTGGCGGTGGTTGTGGTTGGGATTGTGGCGGTGCGTCAGCTGACTTGCCGCTGCTGCTATTGCTGCCTGGTGCCTAGATACAGAAAGTATTGTTGAAGGCAATGTACTCGTTTATGTAAACACGGCATTTCTGTTTATGTTTATTTACTTGTGACAGTTTGAGCTTTTCCATAAGCGCTTGTACGTCTTTGTTGCTGGGTACGTCAGGTGGCCGTGCGGGTGCTTCGCGAATGTGCCTTGGTGCTGGTGTGGAACGACTGGACTTGGGCTGCTGTAGTTGCTTCAGCTGATGTTGTTGTTGGTGCTGTTGTTGCAACTTTTTCCGTTGTTGCTCCTGTTGCTGATATTCCTCCTTTTCCTTTTCTTTTCGTGCCTGTTCTGTGTAAAACTCCAATGCCTCCAGCACCGCCTGTGGGTTTTTTGCTGCATCCTCTGCCGTGATCTTTGATCCTTTCAACAACGCGTTCCATTGATCAGGTAGGCCCTAATGCAAGCGGGGTCACACGTTGTGGTTTGGGTTATCCGTGACTCCTCATCCAAGCGAAAAAAGTGCAAATTAAAAGACGAGTGCTGATGTAGTGTACGTACTGTGAAAGCCCCCGTGATTGGATCAAATCCAACGTGAACTTTGTGGACGAAATTAGTTGGTCCTGAGGCTCCGAGTGGAGAGCGCTAATGCATAATAAGTAAAAAGACAGGGTCAGTGATGATGCGGATTGCGCACACACATGAAGAGAGGATTGTTTGGTACAAACATTATAGATCTCATCCATCCATGAGTACAGCTCCTCGTCACTCTTGCATGCAAGGTAGTAGCTCTTGCCCTTTGTTCCGAGCTCAAAGCAGTATGACTTTAGTTCTGCACGAGCAACGGTGTTGATGTCTTTAAGGAATATCAACGCAACGCATTGACCGGTTTGCTTGACAATTGTTTGGTAAATATTGCGCTTTAACAATAGCTATCGTGTCTTCACTAGTTTACCTCGTTGCGATGGAATGTTAAGGTTTGCTCACGCAGGACCACGTAGCGCTTGGACCACATCCATGCTCGCAGCCCGTCTTCTTTCACTTGCAAGTAGCCGTCTTTTTTTATTTCTGCCATCGTATTTTTTTAGAGACCAGCGCCCTTTTTGGGATTTATCGAGAAATTCTACCGATCGAGGAGGTTGCTAATGCCGTTTCTCAAAATTCACAGAAAGATTCGCAATTCGGACACAGCACGAATTGGAAAAAAAAGTGTTCAGAGAGCAGAAGAAAAAGGTAAGAAAAGAAAGAAGGGAAGAAACTAATACGTAGCAACACAGCATAGCACAGCATACACGCACACATAAGTACCGCTTAGGTTGCTTTATGTAAAAATAGAAGTCAGGGGCCCTTTTTTTATATATGCCAGATTCATTGTATGCGGGTGTACACACACCGGCTTTGTTGGAAACCTGTCCCTGCTGCTGTGGTGCTTTGGGAGCATTTAATCAGGCGATTGTTGTGTGAGCTGGGTGCGCAGAGCCAAGTAAACAGTACAGTGATAACTACGGAAAATTATAAGAGTTCTTGCTGGAATTCAACAAACAACAATTCTTGTTTGTCTTCCGTCAAGTCGCCTGTGCCAACGATCACAATCCTGACTGTGGTGATGGAGAGGGGCACCTTTTTGACACGCACGCTTATTGTACACACGCTTATTATCGCATGGTAATACAGCATAGTGGCTATCCCTGTGTGGAAAAAATAATATAGAAGCTGGTAATGGGTTACACCAGGGTCCACGATATACAGGAAGAGTGTTTTAGGAAAAAGAAGGGGGTTGGTGGACCTCTCCCAGTGCTATCTTGGTCGTTGATACATTTTTCAAGTGCTTCGCCTAATAAGTAGCACAGATTAAGAAGAAGAGAGGGTGTGCTGCTAACGATTGCGCTTTAAGCACATAAGCTCAAAGTCAAAAGTCAAAAGTTTATTCTAGGAGCACCTTGTACTGTATCTACGGTAGCAGCAGCCCCTCTTTTTTTTGCGACCACACAAGTTTGCTGTTGCTGTTGCTGTTGTTTGGAGAAATGCACATGGGCGATGTTTGTGCGCCATCACCGTTCTTTCTGTTTCCTCAATGCATTAACAGTACCAGACGGAATATCCCATCAAGAACGTACGGATTCATGTCCCCAGTATAATGCTGGTCCACCACACACACCCTATTCCTGACATAGCCTATAGTAGCTACCCACTCATACAAAGCAGCAGCCACGTATCATTGCTACTGTCATGGTAACATAATTTGATGGACGGAAAAGAGCGATCGGTTGTTAGGGCAACTGTTACCATCGCAACAACAGCGACAAGAGCCCACGATAATATGGATGAATCAGATCTTGAACGTACGAGTGTGTCCCATCTCTGTTTGTGTCCAAAAGAGGGGCGATCTGCAGCCTTTTTTTTTGAAAGATTTGAAAGTAAAAAAAAAACAGGAGTGGGGGTGGAATGGATAAAGTGGCAGATCGATGTTTATACTAAAAAAACTCCTTTGCCCCACTCCCCCTCACCTCCTTTGTTAAACTAGTGCCGCGTATGAACGATATGCTGCTGATGCCGCTTGCTGATTGATGCTGCTGCTGCTTACCTCCCCCACCGCGAGTGCGCGCGCGCAAGTTTTTTTTTTGTTCTCGGAAAGCGTATCCGGAACTCTTGTAGCTTCCACCGTGAGTGGGCACCGCGTGACGCCCTCTGATGTACCATCAGAATTGGGCAATAAAAAGGTGAGGGGGGGGAGTGCGGATTAGGGTCTATATACTAACGCTTAGAACAAAAAGATTGCTTTCCTGTCTGCTAAAAACAAAAGCGATCTTCTGAAGAGGACGTCGAGTGACAGCCCTTTCCTTGTCTAACACCATCACAGTGGGCGCTACATCCACACGACCTACCCATAAAGCGAACCAATCCTCATTGCTGGCTAGTTGCAATACGAACTGAGATGATGATGATAATCGTGATGACGGAGCTCTTATTGGTAATAATTAGAAAAAGGCGGTGCTGAATGGTGTGGATGATGTATGCCAACAAAGCATTAAACCCCCATCGTCACCCATGCCATGTCCCCCGCTATCCTGCCGTATTTATAAACAGCTCAAGCGTCCAAGTAATGACTGTCCACTACTTCTACTACTACTACTACTACTACTACTACTACTGCTGCTGCTGCTAGCCAATAGCCATGTAGTAGACACACCCTTTCTTCAGTTGCCCAATTCCCCCCATGCATATACCATATATTTGTCCGCCCAAAAGAGTGCAGTGTTCAACCCTACTCAAGCCCCCCCAAAAAGCAGAATCCTGCTCCTTTTTGCCCGCCTGCTTTGAGCACTCACTGCAGCAGCAGCTGGCAGCTGGCAGCAAGCAGCAAGGCATCAGGCAGCAGGCATCAGGCAGCAGGCATCAGGCAGCAGGCAGCAGGCATCAGGCAGCAGGCAGCAGCAACAAACAGCAGCAGGAGCCGTTTCCTTTTGTTAGACTCCCCTCCAGATATCTAATAATTGAAGCTTTCTCGAATCTTTTCCTTCTTTTTCCTTTCGTCTTCTTTCCCTCTCTCTTTGTACTAATACCACCACCTCTTTTTATAACAACCCCACCTCTTTCTTTGTACAAAAAAAAATACCCACCTTTCGTATATACAAAACAAAAAACACAAAAAAAAAACATTACACACTCGCATACGGAACAAATTATTCCATGACGATACCCACCAAGATGCATCCCAACAG
This sequence comes from Zychaea mexicana, assembly GCF_025766255.1. Lineage (NCBI taxonomy): Eukaryota > Fungi > Mucoromycota > Mucoromycetes > Mucorales > Lichtheimiaceae > Zychaea > Zychaea mexicana. Next base: position 75,468 of record NW_026516785.1, read on the forward strand.
AGGGTTGCCCAGCACAATGTCGCCAGTGATAGCCACTAGCAGCAGCACCGGCTCCACCGCCTCGTCGTCGACCACAAACAACATGCCCACACCGACCAACAGCAACACCGCTGAGCGATTGGCGCAAATTGACGACCTAAAGTACTTTTTGGCCACCGCAACGGAGAACTGGGAGGACAGCGCGCCCATCAAGCGTTTCCGGCTGCCAACGGGCGAGGACATGTCCTGCGTGCTGTGGAACGACCTGTTTTACATTACCGGCACCGACATTGTTCGCTCGCTCACCTTCCGTTTCCACGCGTTCGGCCGTCCAGTGACAAACGCCAAAAAGTTTGAAGAAGGCATCTTCAGCGACCTGCGCAACCTCAAGCCCGGAAGCGACGCCCGCCTGGAAGAGCCCAAATCCGAATTGCTGGATATGCTCTACAAGAACAACTGTATCCGCACGCAAAAGAAGCAAAAGGTGTTCTACTGGTACTCTGTTCCTCATGATCGTCTGTTCCTTGATGCCCTGGAACGGGATCTGAAGCGGGAGAAGATGGACATGGAGCCAACCACCGTTGCCGTTGCGGAGCCTGCAGCCTCGCTCTCCCTTGATTCGACGCAGGAGCTCTTTGATCAATTGAGAAAGAGCATGTCACTCTCGGCTGCAGCAACAGCGCATGCACTGGAAGATGAAGCGGCTCGATGTAGCACCGTACCCCATACACAAGGTAGCAAGGAAGGCACAACCTGAAAAAGTTACCAAGGCTTAAAGAGAAGCTTACATGGCAAGTGTTTTGTTTACCCTTTTTTTTATGCAGCAGGCTATTGGGGCTGGTCACCGCATCAACGCAACAGATCTGCCAATGCTGCCATCGTCAACAGCAAACCACCCGCCACTAGTACCACCCCTACCACAACGTCTCCAGTCCGTCGATCACGCGTAAATTCCGTGCCAGCAACGACGACGACGACGACGACTCCAGCTACCGCCACTGGCAGCAGCGGTCGCCATCACTATCACCACCTGAGTCATGCGGGACACGCTGCCCCTCCACAGACACCCGCCCGACCTCGTGTGCGAAGCCGTGCAACCACACCCAGCTCGCCTGCGTCTGCTTCAGTTGCCAGAAGACGCTTGTCGTCCAGCTTGGATGGTGCTCACCCTCACCGCCACGTAGCTTATGCAAAAGTAAGCAAACCGACGACGACGATGACGACGACTTCACCCAAGGCCGTGTCCTCGTCTTCGCAACAGCCAATGGCTCGGGCCCCCGGTCGTAATGATCAGCCTACAGCTCCTGTCGTCGTCAATGGTGCTGGTGTAGCTCGCCAACAGCAACAACCACACGTGTCGTCTGACGCTTCGTCGTCAAAGTCCCCGCTCGATTCGAACGCGCTCAAGAAGAAAAAGGCAATCTTTGGCACACTGTCGCTTTTCGATGGCTCGCCAACGTACAAGCAGCGCAGACGCCGTCAAGCTTCAACCTCTTCGGCAGCAACAGCTAATCCCATGTCCAGTATTGCAGCAGTGGCAAATGCGACAGCTTCGCCAGCAGTAGTAGCTACGTCCAATGCTACCACTCCAGTCCATACGCATCACCGTCATCAAACCACGGTAGGCGGCGACAGCTCCTCGTACAGATTGGTGCATCCTCCACCTCCTCCTCATCCCCATCACCGCCACACGATGATGGATCCTGCAGCAGCAGCAGCAGCTGCTGCTGCTACTGCCGCCGCCGTAGTAGCTGCCCAACACCAGCAACAGCCATCTCATCATCATCAGCCTGCTCCCCTTGTCAAATCGCTCACGCCAACGCAACAGCACTATGATCATCACGGTGGCAATAGCAGCAGCCGTTTCGCCATGGCAGCAGCAGCTGCAGGGTTCGTTTCTCCAACAGCAGCAGCAGAGGCATCCGTCCAACAGCAGCTTCCAACACCCACTTGGCAACCTGTCATGGCAGCGGCGACAGCGACAGGAACAGAAGCAACCACAAAGCTCGTCGAGCCTGAACGTACGTACACTTGCCCACAACCATCGTGCGGCCACATGTTCAAATTGTTGGAGCATTTGGATCAGCACCTGCGAGCACACGAACTGGATCAGCCATTCATGTGTGCCATGTGTGGGAAACGATTCACGCATCCGGACTTTTTGATGGATCACCAAAAGATGGTCCACAATGACAACACCTTGTTTGACGATGCAATGATGACAACAGCGACGACGACGACCGAAGGGCATAGCAGCAACGACTGTGGTTGTTCTTCGACAACAACAGCAACGCCGCCCACTTCTTGGCAGCAGACGGTGGCAGCAGCGGCAGCAGCAGCAGCAATGTGTAGTAGTACGACGACGCCTCCAGCAACAACGCACAGCAATAGCAGCAGTGACAACAGTCGATGCAGCACACTCAGCCCAATGTTGGATTTGGACAGCTTTTACAATGAACCGGCTCCGACGACGACAGCGGGTGGTCTTCCGCACTATCCGATAATGCGATCGCGTACCAACTCGTCGTCCGAGGCAGGTGATTCGGCCTCGTCGCTCACATCGTCGCCAGCTTCGGCCATTCATTTCAACCAGCAACAGCACTACTACCATCAGCCCCAGTTCATCTCTGCTGCTGATGATATGGTCGTCTCGGACAGCAACAGTCATGGTCCATTCATGTTCAACACTGCCGATCGCTATTATGCACGCCCACCGGTGACGCTCTTCTCGTCGTACAAGCCTGAGCTGTTCCAACAACAGCAGCAGCAGCAGCAGTTTCTGTCACCGAGCGCTTTTCAATACAACGGCAGCTTCCATCATCAGCAACAACAACAACAGCAGCAGCAGCAGCAGCAGGACTATGGTCCGTTTGTCGCACCAACAGACGTTTCCATGGCAATGATGTAACGTTGCTCACTCTATTATTCTTGTTGCTACTAGCAACAACAACAACAACATCATCATTATTATCGAACAAACCGCAACCCAACCCGGCCACTCGTTTCTTTTTATTATCATTATCATTATTATTACTATTCCATTATCTTCTTCTTTATTATTCGCTCTCATCGTCAGTTTATTTTTATTCGCAGTTTCTACTCTCTTACATATGTGCTTTTTTTCCCTTTGTATATGCATCGTCTCCACATCCACCGTTGATGTTCATGATTGACAGACACTTTTTCCTATAATTCACTCTCCATGACCACCCCCCCAACCAACCCATCCCCCCCCACTTTTTTTTATATTTTACCCCGCATTTTTTTTCTCTCTATATCATGTTTGGCGCATTTTCTTTTTACTTTAATTATATGTTGTATATAAGCATTTTTTTTTTCTCGCACACCCCCACCAACTCCAACTCATATGCTCTCATCAAGACTGGCCATACGAAAAAATCCCTTTATTTCAACTTCTTTTATTTTTTTATTATTATTTTTTTTGCAACTCGAAAAACATTGAGAAAGAGCCACCCTTTTCTACCTTTTTTTTTCTTTATTTTTGCATTAAAAACGAATTCTTTACATATGATGATCCCGCCACTTTTCAATAAAAAATAAAATACCTCTCCTCCTTAATATTTCAAAGATAATGCCGCAAAATAAAATGCCTCTTTTTTTTTTAACCTCCTGCAGCAGGAGAAAGGAGGTGCAGACCATCAAGCGGCTCAACTTATAAGCGGACGAGGACGAGGACGACAACGACGCGCGCATTTGTATAATAGGAGATGATATGCACTCGCCCCATTCATCAACCCTGTCATCAAGAAGGAGCCCAACGCAACCCATCAAAAACTACGCTGCATGTGGCAAAACAAACTTATTTGCTGTTCTCTAGGTCGCCCCTTGGTTATGCGGAATGTGGTTCCGCAATGGGAAACAAGTCCGTGTTTTGCTTCCAAAGAGAATATATAATATATACCTCTTCCCTTTATCTCATCGTAGGCGTCACTATAATCAATACTTTAAACGTAAATACCAGAGCAGGACAAATGCTTGCTGCTGCTGCTGCTGCTGCTGTTGCTCACGTGAAGTGTCATACATGGGAGTGGATGGCCAATCGGATTATCGGAGATATTGGTCGAATTTAGGACATGTAGACCGCCATGGTAACTCGTCCCTCTTCATGTGCGCCAGTAATAAGAACGTATCAAAAATCGCTATTATTCTTCTTAGCATTATTTAGCTGCTGCGATATGTATTACCCGCACCATTTAACCTCTTTCTCTCCTCAATCCTTATTTCTTTTTTTTTTCTTCTTCTTCTTCACTCTTAGTGATGATAGTGCGGATATCCCTGCTTACTACTTTTGTTTCCACGCTGCTGCTAGCTACAGCTACAACGAGATGCCACGCAGCTCAATACCGCACCAAAGTGGCTATCCTAGGGGCTGGTGCTGCTGGCATTTCTGCTGCATCTCGTCTAAGCCAAAAGAATGAAACTGATTTCATGATTATCGAAGCGCAGTCATTCATTGGAGGTATACTGCTTCTTTGTCTCTCTGATATTCGCGCGATAAGGGCCGGAGAAGCGCAAGAGAGGGTTATTAACCATAGTTCCTGATTTCAAAAAAAAATAATCACACAAGGTCGAGTCCAGCATCAGCCGTTTGGCGATTATTCTGTTGAGCTCGGAGCAAATTGGGTAACACATACATACATTTTAGTGATAGGTTCGAAATCATGTGTGCACAAGTCATTATCTAAATAAAACAGCGTGGCATGTATATCAGATATATGGCAAAGGAGCCAATCCGATCTACAGGCTAGCCGTACGCCATGGCCTCGCAACAACTCCTAATGATAAACGAGACGTCGTGTACTTTGATGCTTATGGCCCGACATCGACAGAGATGGGCCACAAAACCACCGAGGATTTTGAGCAAGTCATGGAGGATATGGTGCTTTACGCAGGTATCCCCTATTAAATGATAAAGGGGGCGATTGATTGGTAAACAAACAAGTAAACACATTCAGAACTAATCTAAATAATGATATCATCGTAGAGAAACGACTGTCCAAAAACCAAGTCGATCTATCCAGTCGAACCGCTCTCCGGTTACTCGGTTGGGAGCCAGACACGCCCCTGAAATCAGCAGTCGAATATTTCGCTATTGATTGGGAACTGGCAGAGCCTGCCGAAGTGGCCTCTTTGGATTATGCAACCGGTACCACCGATATGACCGTTGGCACTTTCCCTTTTGGAAATGAATTTGTGGTGGATCATAGGTATAAGATAAATAAGCTTTTTTTTTGGGAGTACCGAATAACCACGCGCAGGATCCCGTGACGATCATAGCCTGTGAACTTTAATAGTTCCACAGCATTCTCACCTTCTTGTTACTACATTACAGAGGATTTAACTTTATATTACGCAAAGAAGCCGATATGTTCCTGGAAGAAGAGGATGAAAGATTGTTATTAAATACGATGGTTACCCAAGTAGACTATAGTCAAGCTACCACCGATGCTGATGGACTGGTCAGGGTAACAACAAACAATGGCCATGAGATTATTGGCGACTATGTACTGTGCACCTTCTCGTAAGTTGAAAGGTAGGGGAAGGGTGGAGATAGACCGTCGGCTTCTGCTGCTGATTACTTGCATGACAATGTTCGTACATTAGTCTCGGTGTCCTTCAAAGCAACACCGTACAATTCATACCAGAGCTTCCTGAGTGGAAAAAGGAAGCCCTTTTCAGCTTCCACATGACAACTTATACTAAAATCTTTGTAAAATTTGACCATCAGTTTTGGGGTGACTGGCAGGTACGTATAACAAATTATATAACTTAATGCTGCATACGGATACAAAAAGGGCCGTCGTACCTATGTCCGCCTTGTTTACTATACAAATGTTATGTTGCCACTTTTATACAGTTTGCACTTTATGCAGACACCAACGGCACCAAGCCAGACAGTGGTTACACAGTGTGGCAGAACCTAAACGCACCAGGCTACTTTTCTGCACAAAATTCCGACGAAAAACGACGCGACAATATATTAATGGTGACAACAACTTATAAAGATTCTGAACGGATTGAGCGAATGTCCGATACCGAGATTATCGAGGAAATCACGGCCGTACTTCAGCGGATGTTCCCAGACTTCACTGTTCCACGACCTTTAGAGATCCTCGTTCCACGTTGGCATAGTAACCCATTGTTTCGGGGCTCTTACTCGAATTGGCCCATTGGTATGCAAACGCAACACCATGACAACATACGCGCTCCACTTCCAGCAGACAGCAAAAAGCCAAAGGTAGTGTTTCCGTAAAGCTGAGCTAGTGCGTGATATATTTTTCTATGTTCCTGTGTATATATAACAAATGTGTATATCTTCAGCTGCATTGGAGTGGGGAGGCTTATTCACAAGATTACTACGGATATCTGCATGGTGCTTGGTTAGAGGGTTCATCTACCGCAGATTCGATTCTCGAGTGTATGGACGATGAATGCACCCCGCAACCCTTTTTTGATGGCATCACAGGATGCAGCTGGGAGCCAACCTTTAAGTTCCGCAAAAGTGATCATTCAGCAGCTGCGAACATTGTGCTTCATAAACAAAGTTAGCGCAGTTCTTGTTTTCAGTAGAGTAGTGGCTTTCTCCATTGCCACACACAATGTGTACATGTAGCTCAATTGCATTAAACATATCTCTAGTATTTTTAACGCATTAAATTATCAAGATGTGATACTGGAGAAATAGAAGAACCGGTAAACTTACACCACACTTTTCTGTACAAATACTACCTCCTTTCCGTGACGTTCATTTGCTCTCTATGATATACACTTTTGGGAATTGATACGGGCACGACAAGTTATTTCCTTATATGTTCGGGGCACGACAAGCTCTAATAATAAATATGCTATGTTACACAGAGCAACATAAAAGCTGACACTCTTGTGTTAATTACAGCAGATGGGTGGTGTCGTGCCCGTAAGAAGCATTGATTTCTTGTGCTTATTTATAAGTCTTCTGTTCAAATTTGCTCATAGATCACAGCCAGATTTTGATTAATCAAAGAATTCTGCAGTACAGTGTAAAATTACTTGATATAGGATATTCCATACTATTTCTAAATAGAATATGAAAAGTTTCATAGATATTTGCCCAGCAAACGTTTGTACTATATAAATATGTACGTCAAGAAGTATGTTATCAAGCTGACAGCTGCATTCGGTATAAATTAAAACCATTGAGAGACAAAAGAAATCTATGTAGAGGAAAATTAGAGAAGATATATATGATGGTTTAAAATGTAAAAAAGAGAAATACAAAGAGAGAAACCTTTCTATGTAGCGCTGTGAATGTGTGAAATATTAAGTATAGTAGAGGCGCTCTTGTACGAAAACGTGCTAAAGAATAAAACAAGGCAAGTTTCTACTTATACGTCTTCAAAATTTCCTCCTTACGGGCACGACGCGTCCCACCTACATATGTCATCGAATTGACTTTTTACATAATACATACGCGCTGTGCTTCTTACGGGCACGACACCACCCATCTGCTATAAGTAACACAAGAGTGTCAGCTATTATGCTGCTCTGTGTAACATAGCATATTTATTATTAGAGCTTGTCGTGCCCCGAACATATAAGGAAATAACTTGTCGTGCCCGTATCAATTCCCTACACTTTTATATATCACGAGCCCGCTGATTGAGGCATTTGTGAAGAAAAAACATGTTGTAATTAGCCGTTATCAACATGATAATAAGGCCAAGTGCGAGAAAACAACTCGGTATCGTAAGATACCATTTGTTTCTATGCTCGTACGGCTATCCACGTGTTTTGTATTTGTTATTATGTGCGTGAATTGTTGTGCTCTGCGAATATGAAGACCTTTGATTCTTCAAACAAACATGTCGTCCTTGCTTGTAGCTAGTATGCTATAACGAAGAATTTCTGTTGCATCTGGATTACCACATGCTTCACGCTTGCATGGGCTATTGTCTTTTTCTTATCGTGATGCCCGGAGTGTGGAAACCTCGAAGACGGTATACATGATAACCTTGCCGCCAGCTTTGAGTTCCGGTGGCTGCTGTCGCTTCTGTTGCTTTTCTCCTAGTCGCAAAACGAGTACTTGTATGCTAGTACCCCAACGTTGTCGTCTATCTGAGCCCAGTACTTAATTTTATTTGACGCCTCCATTATATTCTTCTTTGGCACACGCATTGTCGATATCAGGCATCGTTTGGGTTGATAACAATACGAATAAGTACGACAGAGATTTAGTACATGAATCCAGCCAAAGAGTACCGGAGCGCGTGAATCAAAAAAAATGCTTGCGCCATTTTTGGACTTTTTGACTGCACTCTCGCAGTGCTCGTGTCATGTCAGTGCCACCGACTACCCACTATGCGGAAAAATGTATCAGTAAAGTGGTATATCATAATATTGTATACTAAATTAACTCACTTTCTCTTCACCTTCCTCCTCGCCAAATAAAGGTCAACAAGAAATGCTAGCTACTGATGTAGACATTATGATGCTTTGGTCGCTTGTTCTTATTAACACTCTCCCAGGAGTATCCCCCAGAGTTGTCGTCGGCTTCTTTCTGCCAAAGGTGCTGATATTACTACGCAGATGTACCATTGAAGCATTCTTTCTTTATGTACAGTAGTCAGAGCAGCGACGAATCTGTTGCTTGCGAGCTAAAATGGGCCGATGGAGTTCCATCGTTCTACGGCATATGATCATCCAAAACAGAAGCCGCTCAAAAGTGATCCTGAGCTCTCTAGTAGTCTTGTAAGCATTTTGTAATATAGTAGAATGATATAGGTCCATATAGTACTATTCTAAGAAGCTCTAATGTAGTAGAAGAGCAGTATAAGAGATAGCCTGTACTTGAAGAAGGTCGTCTTGTTATTCATATCATGGCAATAGACCTTATCCCAAAAGAATGTGTAAGGGCTGTCAATTTATGCTGTCAATGAGAAGGGTTACCCACTGCAGGATCAATTTCTACTGTAATGACTGACTAACGTTGACCCGGATTGCAGAATGCAGAATGGGCCTTATATAAGCGATACATACTTTCGGACTTTGGAGTATTCTCGAATGGTGGCATTGTGCCACAAAATGCAGTTCAAATTTGTGGCTTTGAAGTCTTATCTGCAGCAGTAGGCAGCACTTTCTTCTCCCTTTCCCCGAACTTTTTTCTTTTTCTTCTATTACACGCAACTCCAAAAAAAACAGGATGCCGATGGTCATGGATACGTACCGCGATCCTGAAATCGATCAAACATCGATTGACAATGTGTCTCGAGCAAAATTGACAAATACCAAAATGATCATGCAGACATTTGTCACTGGCGCCTTGAAAGAGAAGCAACAGGTAAAATATGCCGCAGCAGCACATTGACTTTTTTTCTTCTTCTTTATGTTTTCTATTGCTTTTGTTTCCCCTTTTATCTTTTCTGTTTTCCAAGGAATGGAAAGAAGGGAGGAGCCAATGAAAGGAACTTTGCTCATACATGATCCCAATTGCACACTTTTTACCGAAAAAAAAAAGATTCAACCGAAAAACTAGAAAGAAAAAGCGAATGGCAGCTTTCTATACAACCGTATTGTTCTGAGGGGAAATGACGCAAGGCCAAAGATCACAAAAGGGAGAGCCCAATCGCTTTTGTAAAAGATGTATAAAAAAAGTGTGAAAAGGAATTGACGGAAAAACCTGGTATACGAACTCTTGCTCGTGCTGCCCTCCTCCTTCTTCAACTACTTTTTTTTGTTTCTTTTACTTTATGTGTTTACTCTCCCCTTTGCTGTATTCAACCCAAAAACCAACTCTAACAACACACACACACACACACACAAAAAGGGTAACCTCAAGCGCTACGAGGAGTTGGCGAGCCTACTGCTGACTGATCCCAATCATGCCGATGCACCGTCGGCTCTGAAGCTCTTTCTGTGGATCCAAATTCTGTCGGAAAACGTATCTCAGCTTGACAAGTCATGTGCCACTTTGGTAGAGGCAGTGCTGAACATTGACTGGGCTTTCCGGGAAGACAAGTTTGCAGATGCCTATGTAGCGTTCCTTGAACACCTTGTGTCTGCGCATGCATTCTACGTCGTACCCGTAATTCGCAAACTGGTCAAGGGATTTGGTTATCGTAAGTGGAGCAAAGAAAGGAGGGCCTTTTGGACATGGGATACTAACCATTGAGGGCTGGCTTTATCATATCGGTAACATAGGTCCGTTTATGCCATCATACGCCAAAGTATCTCGCTCAGACGCATACAAACGAAATCATGCTGCGCTCAAGAGCATTCTCAAATTGATCCCAACCAGTATCTCAGCGTTACAGCAAGCCATCCTCTCGTACATTCCCAGAACGCACGAAAGCAGTGCCAGCCAGGCTGCATACATCAATAATATTCTCCAAGTCACCACGTACATACCTTTTCTGCGCAAACATGTAATGTCGTTGCTGATAACGCACATGATCCAGTTTGATGTAAGATGTCTTTCTTTCTTTCCCGCTGTGGTGAAAGTACATTTTCGTATCGTTGCAATGTTTCTCTTAACAAACTTCACCTCTTTGCGGCGCGGGATTTGATGACAATACAGGCTCATATTCAAATCGAACTCGATGAATTGGAAGAAGATGTGGAGTTACAAGAATTTACGTTGGATTTCGATGCGGACTACATGTCGGACGACAGCGATGATGAGGGCTCGGATGAAGATGACGGGGGTGACGACGACGAATTCGATGCTGACGGTGACGACAGCGACAATGAGACTGAAAAGAAGCTGTCAGAAGAGAAGCGGAAACAGAAGATCGAGTCCATGACGCGCAAGCTCGATGCCATGATGCTACTGCTGCTACGATATCTTTCCAGCTTTGGCATGGACGGCGCCACCCCTTCTGAACGCACCGATATGTTCAACAACCTCGTTACGATTTTTGATGGGACTGTTGTCAAGACATTAAAATCGCGCTACACCCAATTCTTGGTCTTTTACTTTTGCTCGCTCGACGTGAATGCCTACCCAGAGCTCTTCTTGAACCATCTCCTGGAACACATGATGGAGCCATCGCGTCCGGGTATTACTCGCATATCCTGTGCCATGTACATTGCGTCCTATGTCGCCCGTGCCAAGTTCCTTGATGTCAGCAGTATCCAGAGATCTGTGAACGTGCTTTCGCAGTGGTGCAATGACTACGTCGACCATCACGAGCATCGTGGAACCCAGCCGGATGCATCCAAGTACGACATATTCTACGCAGCGATGCAGGCTATCATGTACATTTTCTGTTTCCGCTGGCGAGAGCTTGTGTGCGAGGACGGTCTGGAGGATCTAGTAGTGGAAGAACCTGTACAGCAAGGGCCACCCATGAGCACAAACGCAGCTAGCAGCAATGAGACCATCGGCAGCAATGGTGAGGTCGACACTGTACCTATTATCACTCTTGGTGGTAACGGTGATGTGACGCGCAACTGGTGCGTCGGTTTAAAGAACTTGCCTCGATTGATCTCAAGTCGGCTCAATCCACTCAAGGTTTGCTCAGACTTGGTCGTGAACCAGTTTGCACATATGGCACGTACAACCAATTTCATGTATGTCCATCCAATTATTCAACGAAACAAGAAGATCGCTATATCCGGCATGGGCCACACCAATCTGCAAGCGGTCCAGTCGTTTTTCCCGTTTGACCCGTACAAGTTGAAGACGAGCAGCCAATTCATCGAGAACATATACTCTGTATGGCGGGGTGAAAACGACGAAGACGAGGACTCATCGAGCGAAGACGACGATTCAAGTGGAGAAGATAGCAGCGATGAAGAGGACGAAGAAGTAGCAACGGGCATGTCAGCCATGAGCATCAGTCCAAGCCCACACATACTCGCATAATTCCACCTCTATCCCACGTCAAGCATCTTTCATCCCATGTCATCACTTCTGTTACACCTTTCCACACCGCTCTTTCTCATCGCTCAGCTCACATCCACATCCACGCTTTCTGTACAAACATACCATTTTCTTTTTCGCATAATATGCATGTTCTTACTGCTTTCCACGCCACCCTTTCATCGCATTTATACACTTTTTCTTTTCCTCATCCCAACAAGCAATAAACACATCGTTTACTCGCACACATGAAATATCAATAATAATAAAGAAAAAGGAAAGAATATTACACAAGTAAAACTTTATATCTCTTCGTCTGACGGTGGCTGTTGTGGATGAGGAGGAGGAGGTCGCATATTATTACTGGTGCGCCAGCCGATAGACGCAGGTTTCAGGACTAGGGTAAGAATGAGTATAACAAGAACAGTAACAATGAAAATGAAAAATGCATTGCGAGAACGCCGTTTCCAGAGCAAGTCAACAGCCTGACTACCGGGATTTTGACGCTGTGGCGGTACATGCAATGCACCAATGATCCATAGAGGTGGAAACAAGAACCCAAAAGCAAAGTACAAAAAGGAGCGACGCCGTACAGGCTTCTTGTCATTCCTCTTTTTCGGCTTTTCTGTCGTATCGTCCCCGCCCTCAGGATCATTATCCTCGTTGTCATCATCGTCTTCTTGGTCCTCATTGATCTTCTCTTGTAGACGCTCTTGCCAGTTGCGTTGTGCCTCTTGTTGGTCCATCAGTTTCCAGGTATCATGTCGATCCGATAGTCCTTGCTCTCGTATCGTCTGTAATAGCCCCAGCCGTGCTTCGTTCCGTTGATGCTTTGCAAACGATGCAGAAGGACATGGTAGAATGTCGATCTGGTCGGGACATGGCGCTTGTACTTTGATATGATCGATCCTTGGCAGCGTAGGTGTCTCTGCTAGTGATGGGCCAGGCGATGTATCTTTACGGGCAGTGAGTCGCCGCAGGTGTGTGTATTGTGGGTCGAACATGGCTTCCCATTCGTCGTGTTCGGCTGCTGTGGTATTGTTGTGGCCGTTGATGATTGATGAGGATGACAAGGTCATGTTGGCTGTAGATGAGCTGGGGGTAAAAGGAGGCGTCATTTTACTGCTACTGCCGCCGCGTGGGGTATCATCCATCTAGGCGTGTTAGTTTTCGAGAGTTGAGTGCTATAGAATGAGAGAGCGAGAGAGCGAGAGAGCGAGAGAGAGAGAGAGAGAGAGAGAAGAGGGAGAAGGAGGAAAGGGAGAAAAAGAAACAACCCACTACAGAATAAATTTACGTATTCTTATGTTTGTTGAACGTTGTTTTATTCCTTCCTCGGTTTTCTTTCTGGTGCGGAAATTTTTCTCTTTCTCTTTTTGTCTTCTTCGACTACATGACTGCATAGTAGCATTGAAAGCTGTTAAGTGAATAATATCATGCTGATAATAAGTGCTTGGACATATTCTAGTGATCGTAGTTGATGACAGTAATAGAGGCGCTTCTTTCTACTCTTTTAATAGCAGATACAGTGACAAGTCATGGATACTGAATGTACCACTTGATCTAGCTCTTTCAGCAAGTGTGATAAAGCACATAATCCGGGTACAACTGCAGCGTACGATCATTATGTATTTCATTGAAACATGTAATCGATTTCTATTTATCATTTATTAGTTATTGTTGTTGTTGCTGATGTTTATAATGTACTTCTGAACACCCTCGTAATTGTTCAGCAGCTTGTTCCGGTGTAATATCACGCTGTGGTTCTCCAAGCATTTCGAATCTAAAAAGAGAGTTTAAGCGATCGTTATTGTCAGCATGTCCCCTTAATAGCAAGCAAAAAGCAGCATAATGAACCATACCCAACAAGGAATTTACGAACTGTGGCACTACGTAAAAGCGGCGGATAAAAGTGGAAATGCATGTGCGCATAATCATTGTTTTCTTGGACAGGTGCTTGATGAATACCCATCGAGTACGGGAATGGGCATTGGAACAGATTGTCATAGCGACATGTGATCCTTCGCAACAGATCTGCTAAATCGTCAATTTGTTCTGACGTCAATTTGGGCAGGCAGGTGGCATGAGCTTTTGGGAGCAACAGTACTTCAAAAGGCCAAACAGCCCAGAAGGGAACGAGGCAAACGAACGTGTCATTCTCGACAACGATGCGCGTTTGTTCCTTTAGCTCTCGTTTGATGTAGTCGCAGAGTAGACAGTGGCCGTTGTGGGTTTCACGGTACGCCAGTAACGAGTCAAACTCACGCTGTGGCTCCACCGGTATGCGCTCCAAGCACCATAGCTGTCCATGCGGGTGTGGGTTGGAGCAGCCCATGGCCTGACCTTTGTTTTCAAAGATTTGGACGTAGCGGATAAACTCCTTTGTAGACATGTCGCGATAACTTTGGATCCACTGATAGATGACCTTGATGATATCGTCTGTGGTCATTTCTGCCATCGTCAAATCGTGTCGCGGCGAGAAGCAAATCACGTGGCACTCGCCTCGTACGCCCTCGGTACGCAGCAGATCGTCCTGTTCGCTGGAACTCGGTGAAGGCGGCTGATCGCCTTGTACCGCTGCAAAGTCATTCGTGAAGCAAAATGTTGATGTATATTGTGGGTTTACGTCACCGTGTGCGCGTTTGTTTCCGGGACATAGGTAACATTGTGGATCATACCGAGGTCGTTCTTCCTGGTTGACTTTTTCTTTCTGACCTTGCCACGGTCGTTTATTGCGATGTGGCGAGCATAGGACCCAGGATCGCGTCAGTGGATTATATCGACGATGTGAATGGCTGCTGTAGTCGAACATTTTGTACTATGTGTGGTTGAAGTAATATTAGCAGTGGTAGATTTAAAGCTTAAAGAAGTACAAAGTATAAATCAAAGTTGAAGAAAGGATAAAAAAAGGTGAGAAGAGTATATTTTGGGGTTATAGCTGGTTTTTTTTTTCACCTGGAGTCTCCACACGCTTCACAGGCTTATGTAAACCCAAGGGTTTCACAAGCTATTCACCTGTTCAAAAGTTGCACAGGGGCTTCACAAGTTCTCTCCACCACATAGCTCATCGTATCACATAGACTCCGGAAGAAAGTTTTGTGTGCGTCATTGCACCTTGGACCCCGTTTTTATGCACGCTTTTGAAAGGAGGATGCGCGATCGCATAATCAAGCAAACATTTGTCAGCGTCACATGGCTTATCTAAAGAAAAGAGGAAATCGCCCGGGGCCGATGTCCCTGCCCTGCTTGCTCCTGATATATGCCATGGTTGAGTGTTGAGCTCTTATCGCTTCTTCTGCAAATGACACGCAATGTAGTGGCAAGCAATTTCCTTGCTTAATAAAAGTCTTTGGAGAGTTAGATGTTATGCGATGCAAACTACATAAAAAGTGAACCCTACCCTTATCTTAAAGCCCAGGGTTTCTAATTAATAATATTGAAATCAGACACTGTGGCAGTAATAATCTTCAGTGAGAGAAGCAGGGATGATGCGACAGTTCGTAGGTACATCTGCTGATCATTTCACTAGAAAATGTATTAAATGTATTATATATTGGTAGGTCTATATACAATAATAAGTACTTCCTAATGGCTTACAGATCGCTGTAGTGAAAGATGTCATAGTCCGCTTTGCACGTCTGAGGCCACACACACTTATTGGAGACTCAAGAGTCGTTAATGATCATACACAGTGCAGAGATGTGGTATATTTCAGAGTGATTCTGCTATACTAATGATGCTCTCTTTTACATATAATTATGCGAACTCATCTGTTAGTTTCTTCAATTTAACATGTAGACCGAGGAAGAAATACGCATGAACTCCACTATGAGATATCCTTTGACTTTATCAAAAAAGCTACTCGATGCACTGAAAATACTGAGATACGGTCACTGTATTTACTGCGTTATGAACATATCATAAAGATGTAGCATTATATAGCACGATCGGTATGTACACCTTGGTAATCGGCAATTCATTCGAAGCATATTAAAAGCTCCGCCAAGAAAGGGAGAACGAACCTTTTTTTACTCATACGCGTCGAAACACACACCATGTCTTTAGAGGAGAAGGAGAATGTCGAACTCGGAATCATTGGTGCAGGTGGAATGGGTCGATTTTATGCACATCGTCTTTCCAAAGCTGGCTGGAAAAAGTAAGCGATTGAGCCAGGCTTTTTTTCTTTTCCTATTTTTTTTTTGCGCGTACAAAACCACTACACGGTACGATTATGACTCAAACAAATATATAAAACTGTTGCCAGCGTGAATGTATGCGATCTACCAGAGAAATACGAAAAGCTCAAAGAGGACTTTGAAGGTATTAATCTATAGTGTGGAAAAGTGTAAGATCGCTTGACCTCGTATTCGAAGCAAAAATCTTACTTTCTCTCGTTTGCTGCACAGGAACACCTATTAATGTATTGCCTGATGGATTTCACGTTTCGCGTCGTTGCGATTGGATCATGTATGCCGTTGAAGCCGAATATATCGAATCTGTAGTAGCGAAATTTGGACCTGGTAAAGTGTGGATGCATGAGTTGAAGCGACGGAAGAATAAGGCATTCATATTTTAAGCTTTGTTATCCTTATTTTAGCCACGAAAATGGGTGCCATTGTGGGAGGCCAGGTATGTGAAGGAGAGAAAGGGAAGGTTTTCTGTGGGGTTGGGTATTTAAAGATACTTAAAGACCTGGGATATTCTTTATCTAGACATCAGTGAAGCAGCCGGAAATCGATGCATTAACAAAATATCTGCCATCTGACGTGCATATCGTGTCGTGCCATTCTATGCACGGACCTGGCGTCGATCCCCGTGGTCAGCCGCTGGTTGTTGTATGTCAGCGAGCGACAGACGAAAAGTACGACCTCGTATTGAAGATTCTGTCATGTTTCGAATCCAATTTTGTACATCTCAGTGCCGAAGAGCATGATCGGATCACCGCAGATACACAAGCTGTCACCCATGCTGCCTTTTTAAGGTAAGAGGATTTTGTAGTTGTCCGAGCGCTTACCAAACCTCACTTTTGTTGTCGTCCTTCTATACAGTATGGGAAGCGCATGGAAGGCAAACTTTCAATTTCCCGTAAGTCATGATATGTATATGTGTCTGCATGTCTACATCTTTGCTAATCTCGTTTGTCGATTTAGTGGCTCATTCCACACTTTGTGGGCGGTATCGAAAACGTCAAGGTCAACGTAGCAATGCGGATCTATAGCAACAAATGGCACGTTTATGCAGGTACAGCCCGAACAGGAATCATCCATTTCCTTTCTTATTTTGGACTAACATGTTTTCTTGGAGGATAATAGGTCTTGCTATCATGAATCCCATTGCCAAAGTACAAATTACACAGTATGCACGATCCGTTGCAGATTTATTTAAACTGATGATCCAAGAAAAAGAAGAACAGTTTCGAGCGCGGATTAAAGAGGCTGGCGAATATGTATTTGGCGGATTACAAAAGGACCATGTTCCAATTTTACTGTCAGACGATATCCTTGACGAGTTCTCATTATCCAAGATGCCCAAAGCACAACAGCGTCAGCCAAACTCGCACTTGTCGCTGCTTGCTATGGTAACTATACTAGAGATGTGAATGCGTTATGGAGCAAAAGGATGTCCAATGCCGAGACAGAGGGAGAAAGCTAATTTGCCTATTATAGGTCGATTGTTGGTATACACTCCGTTTGAGTCCGTACGAACACATGGTGTGTCAGACTCCGTTATTCAGATTATGGATGTACGTCTTACTGGTTGCTCTAATGGATATCAGGTGAGATGGTAGAAGGGGACACATCAATGCTAAACGGTGGATGTACATCTTCTTTTAGGGGCATTACGGAGTATCTATTCCGCAATCCAACCATGCTGGAAGACGCGATCCAAGCGGCACTTTACCGTAAAGAGATTCGACCAGATGACATGGAGTTTGTTACCTGTGCACGTGGCTGGGCCGAAAGTGTATCCTTAGGAAGCATGGAGGCATATCAAAAGCGATTTACGGAATCAGCCGCATACTTTGAGGATCGCTTCTCGGAGAGCACCATCCTGGGCAACAACATGATTGCCATGATATCGAAGAACATGCAGAAATAACGTAATTAGAGTGGCAGAGACATGCATTTCTTTTCGAGATATAAAGAAGATGTACGCTTTATTCAATTTCGAAGCAACAGAACAATGCCTTGTGCTACGTGACATGGTTCATTAAGAGGATTCCTTTCATGTGCTATTTTTTTACACATACCGCCAATTTGTAAACCTCTTTTTACTTTCTCTCCTCTCACGCGCACGTATATTTTTCTGTGTACAATCTCCCCTTCATTCCTTTCCTAAATCTCGCCCATTCTTTATATAATGATGACAATGATAAATAACAAAAAGACAACACTGACCACCACTACCGGATGGGTGGCAGTCGCAATGGCTATAGTCAATACGCTTCAGGTCATGGGCGACGACCAAGACAATTTAGATCAACTACCAGATGACACAAACCTGGATATACAAAACAATATTGACATTGACGACGAAGACAGCGTAGAAATGAACCAAGACGAAGAGGAAGAGGAAGAAGAACAAGAGGAGGAAACTTGGGCCGACGATTCCTCAAACGGTCAAGACGATAACGACTTGGTGTTGGACCCCGAAATGGAAGAAAACGAGCCTCCTCAGCCTGACATTGTCATTGGCAAAGCTGAGCAGGACGCTGAACCACCTGTTGATTATGCCCCTGACGTGCTCGATGTCGCCGGTAACGAGGATGAAGAAGAAGAAGGCGGCTTTGACGATGAAGATGACAAGCAACAAGACGAAGAAGAACAGGAAGAACAAGAACGACAGGAGGACGAGGCATTAAGTCAAGAACTTGCTGATGAGGACGAGCAAACCTTTAATATCGAGAACAACAACAGTAACGACGAATTTGATCAAGGAATTACCGAGACCGAGGAACAATTCAATATCAGTAATAACGTCAAAGAACCCATTGTCAACAACGACGACATTGCTGGTTTTGACGATAATATCCATACCAACAACGACAACGACTATCAACACGAGCAATCATTAAGCCAGCAACAACAAGAAGAAAGCAACGACCTAGATCAAGAGTTAGCTAATCAAGGTTTTGAAGAAGAAGAAGATTTGACATCAGGAGCACAACCGGTACCCGCAGCAGGAATGGATGGTACAGCAGGACAAGAAAAGAGCTGGGAGTCCAAAGACGAACGGATAACGCCATTGGGTGATGTTGTACATCAGAATGGCTGGGAGGAGAGCGAAGAAGATGCAACGGAATTAAGCGACCTGTCATCGTCACCAGAGCAACAGCCACCGCCAAATGTCATTAACAACCCAGTAATACCACCACAGCAAAAGCAGGGAGACTCAGAAGAGCGGATAGGCCAGTCCCCGCAGCAGCCTCCGGCTATTATTGGAGATGACAAACTCGCAGATCATTATGACCAAAGCATCGGCGACTCCCTCGAAAAAGCGCTTGAACAGGACGCAGATGTGCCTTGGTACGAGGACAACAATGCCAAGAACGAGGATCCAGAGGACCTCCTGAGGGAGATGGACCTGAGCGGCGATGGTCAGGGACAATTCACGCCAGGACAGCAGCCAGGGATTAGCGGCGGTAATGCCCCTGCTTCTCCTACTAATGCAGTAGACCAAAGCGGCCGCCATTCTACTTTATTGATCATATTGATGATTCTCTTTATGGTCTTATTTGCTTTGCGAAAGGTAAGTTAATCCCATTATCAGCTATTATCTATCATGCAAAATGATCCCGTTCCTATATGTATGTTTATTGCCACCACCACTGCTAACTAATCATATGATACATTTACAGCGATGGTCAAAACTTTTGACAAGACAGAAAACCTTTTCCACTTTACCAGTAAGTTTATTACGGCTTTTTTTCCTAGAATAGTGCATGAGTACATTAGGTCTCAGCCTAAGCCAAGCGACCAAACCTTCATCCTCATTTACACATCCCCGTCTCTCTTTGTTTATTATTTTTATGACACACTAACATGCTTTTTGTCATTTTAGTTTTACCGGAACACTTACTCAATAAAATCACTTGATTAAAAAGTTAACACAATCATCATCACCGGTATACTTTCATGGATCTGAATGATGCGTGTAATTGCTGATGAAGCTATGACGGTGGCGGTAGTGTTGTTTGAATTATTTGGAAGAAAACGTTTCGTGGAAAGAAACAAAGGCGAAGGAGAAGAGTTACCGTAGTGTGCCTATGTGTGTCTGGGGTCGTTATGCGTGAGACACACTAGGAGTTTCAGCGGATGTGTCATACTTGTGTATATTCTTCCCCGACATCAAACCAAGTAAATGATTATGTATAGAGCAGCAGTAGCAGGACTTGCAAGGAAGATGTGAGCAATGTTGACGTGCAGAAAGTAAAGCTAAACATAGCAGGAATGCGCGACGACAAGCTCCTTACACACACGGACTGTACCGAGAGTTAATCAAGATGTATATCTGGTCACTTGAAACACTTTCGACGAGTATTATTATTATCTTTGACATGATGTTCTTCTCCGTCCCTCCGGCGCAACTACATATAGAGAGCACACATCATCATGTACATGTGATGCGACTCGATGAGGGCGTCGCTATACGTCTCGGTCTAAAATGATACATTTATCCGCATCGCATGAAATACCCAACCAGAATTTTTTTTTTGGGGAGACATGGCTTATGTATTGGACTTTTAGTGCACTACCCACTTTTTATAATAGAGTTTCGCGTATATCATCTAATGAACGATGGTGATGGTGGCGATGACGATGGTGATGATGTGTATGCATGCATGATGTAAAAGAAAAAGATTCGCTCTGGGCTGTTTGAGGAGAGAGGAGCGAGGAGAGCGAGGGATAAATGTCCAAAAAAAAACGAGCCATACAAAAAAGAACAGACGAACATTGTCTTGGCCATTTGGGGAAAGGTTTGCGACCAGCGAATGGTGTGTTTGGTGTACTGTTTTGGTTACTCAAACAGCAAAGCCCAGCAGAATGAAACGGTGCTCTCTTCTCGGGTTTATAAACTAAACCTGGTGCGCTCATGGTGACGGAAGGTAGCGTCATGTTCCCCGACCGCGTCTATTTATTTGAGATTACGGAAAGCATTTTTTGGACGGTTATTGAATAATTTGACCACTATGAGGGACCTAGTAAAAGGGGAAGAGGGCGGTGATACATTTGACTAATTGAATGATACATTACTATGATTTTGAGGCGAAAAAAAAGGAGCATGCTTTTACATTTGGGGGGTATGTAATCGACACAGAGCCTGGGGAAGAGGCTCGTATCGACGACTAGTTTTGATATTATAGAGGGTATTAAAAGCGAGTTTATAAGAGAGAGACCATTACTACTACTACTACTACGATTATAATGAGGCCTGTTATGGCTGACACTGAGCAAATAATTATATAAGCGTTCATTAGCGCATATGTGCTGTGTAGCTGCAGAAAGAGAGTTGAGATTTACTTTTAGAAAGACATGTGAGTAGGGTACAATACCAAGCGATTGAATGAAATCTTTTGGGTAGCTGCAGCGCCTTGCTGCTAGTAATAAAAAAATTCCTTCCTTCTAGTCTTTTCCCTTCTCCCTCTCTTTCTCTCTCATCTCTTTTCTTAAAACAACACTTCATCGAAAAAAAAGAGAGGCGTTTTCCTCATCCCGCATATACATCCGTAATATACACAATGCTCAAGGATTTCAAGCGTCGCGTCAGCAGATGTTACACGCCGTCACCATCGACCCTTGATACCAAGAAGAGGGACAGTACCATGAATGACAAGAAGCCCCCGCGCATGAACAGCACCAACGGAAACAACAGCACCAACAACAGCAACATGAGTAGCAAACGTAAGGAGAAACGTCCTCTTCAGCCATCGCCCACGATGGCCAGCAGTATGACGACGGCGATGGCACCATCGCCATCATCTCCTCGTCTTCCCAATATGACTGGTGCTGGCGCAAGAGTAATAATGCAAGGCGCTAATCGTAGCAACACCTCCAGCCTATCGACCTTGTCATTATCAACGCCATCCACTCCCACGTCACTCGCCAGCCCATCACCTACACCCAATCGACTGCAATCATCATGTAGCTTGATGACCATCGGCAGTGATCAGCTTCTGGACCACTCGCACTTGAAGCCAGGAGTCAATGCCGAGCTGCTATCGTACAACAAAACGATCAACATGTATAGAGAAAATGCCAAGAAGACCAACAATTTGGATATCCAATGTGACTTTGCCATGTTTTTGGTCGAGGCTGCCAAACGCATTGAAGTCCCGGAAGACGAATTCGATGACAACGAAGAAGACAACGACGATGAAAACGAGGACAACCCTGGCAACAACAGCAACCATCGTCGCGATAGCAACAACAGCAGTAACGATAGCAACGATCATGTAGACGAAGACGAAGACAACGATACCGATGATAACAATAACAATGACGATGTTCGTAGCTTTACGCCTTCAACAGCTTTCACGTCGATCAGTGCGGCGGAACGAGCCAACCAGTACAGGATGCGACAATCTTATCTGCTCGAAGCGGAGAAGCTGCTCAAGCAAGTTTCCCTGCGTGGCCATAGCGAATCACAGTTCTATCTGGGCAACATGTACGCAGCGGGAATACTCCACAGATCTGGCAAGCCAGAGTTCGACAAGGCATTCCCTTTGTTTGTACAAGCAGCCAAACACCACAATCCCGACGCGGCGTTTCGGTAAGTGTCCTTCTGTTTTATTTTTATATACTTTCGTAACATCATGGCGCGGTTCCCTTGCCGCCCAATTGCAAGTGTCCTACTTGTTCTCTATGTCTGGCATCTCCCACAGCACACAACTCTCCGCCTTCCCTTCCTTTCCTCCCCTTTCTCTATTAACCCAAAATACGTGTCCCAATGTGCATCCACCTCCCATTTCAAATCTCCTGCATATTTGTGTGTGTACACAAATAGACTGCCTTTTCTCGTTCTTGCGCTCTTTCTCTCAATGAGCATGTCTATCTGGCTTTGCTCGCCGGAGATCTATTATGGGATCGTACACAGAGATACTGAGAGACAGAGAAAGGTCGAGCGAACATTTTCGCCTGAAATGATCGTTTTGGTTTAGTCCCTTGTCAAGCCGCCTTCCACCCCCCCGAACGCCCCTTTCCTTTTTTTTCATGTTGTGTGGAACACTTGTCGTTGTCTTTGTCGTCGTCGACCATTAAAGAACCAGACAAAAATGCCACTACGAATTTATTCCCCCCCGGGCCCCCAATTGATACGCATCACCATTACACACTCAATCATCACCCCCACCCCAAGCGTTCACCAGCAATTGGGTGCATGGATCGACAGATTCTATGCATAAAAATGGAACCTACCGTTTTGTTATTCTTATTTTTGGATGGGATGGGGCAAGCAAACATGAAAGCAACAGGTTTCAAGTGCTTGCTTCTTTTATTATTCTTATTGTTAATTTGTACACGTCCGTGTGTGCGTGTGTGTGTTGTACGTACATTGTATCCGCTAATCGTTGTTGTTGTGTTGTGTCCCTCTATTTATAACCAATAGTACGGCCAAATGCTATGAAGACGGACTCGGGACCAAGCGTGACAGGACCAAAGCGTCGCAGTACTACAAGTAAGAACACAGTAGCTAGTATACGTGCAGATAGTATAGTAACCAACCAACAGATGCTGACTCTTGCTGCTACCATTCTGCTCTACTCATCAAGGAAAGCGGCGTCTTTAAACCATCCCGGCGCAATGTATCGCTTTGGACTGGCCGAGATGAATGGTGAATTGGGTGTTACACGCAATGTGCGCGACGGACACAAATGGCTCAAACGTTCAGCCGAGGCTGCAACACCTCAGTATCCACATGCACTGCATGAACTGGCACTGTTGCACGAAAAGGGCTTTGATTCCGTCATATTCGCCGATCCCGAATATGCTGTCCATCTCTACACAGAGGCTGCCAGCCTGGGCTATGCTCCCTCTGCCTTTCGCTTGGGCGAATGCTACGAGTTCGGGCGCCTCCAATGCAAGATTGATCCTACTCTGAGTATCCAATACTACAGTATCGCTGCCAACCAGGATCATCCGGAGGCCTGCTTTGCCTTGACAGCATGGTATCTGATGGGAACTGACACGCTGGAATCGTCTGAGGACCAAGCCTTTGCGTGGGCGTACCGTGCAGCTTCAATGGGCTTTCCCAAAGCAGAATATGCAATTGGCTACTTTCATGAAGTGGGTATTGCCGTTCCAAAGGACATGCAGGAAGCAATTCGCTGGTACATTACCGCAGCAGACAAGGGCGAAAAGCGTGCGGCCGCTCGTCTTCATCAACTGCCTTCGCGGTATCGAAGTAGCATCCGTCGATCGACAAGCGCCGTTGTCTCTGTGCCACCGCCACCGCCATCCATCCCTCACTCACCGTCGCGCTTTGTCCAGCACAGGGAAAGCTTCATAAGCCGCGCAAAGGGACTTTTGGGATCAAAAAAGGGAGGTGAAGAGCCCATAGCTAACTTTGTCTAGCCATTCTTCTTCCCATCCTCATTTTTTTTAGCGGCTCGCTTTTTGTTTTCGCACATCAATCGCATACCCCCTTTCATTTTCTTCGTAGTAGTCCCATCCCACGAGAAAAAAAGCTTCTTGCCATTTCCCCCCAAAAAACCCCCCTACGCGTTCCTTGCTTCTTACATCTTACATCTTACATCTTACATATTATTTACTTGTTTCTTCTCCCACCAGGCCCTATCCAATCACGCCAGTCTCGCGTACCCACTCAATCTTTGCACATGCATTTTATATTCGTATAGTAGATAACCCCATGGACCTGTAACCGTCTGTAATTGGCCGCTTTGCAAATAGCGCATTTTCTATATCTTCAACTGTTCTTTTACTTTCCTTTTTTTCCCTATCACTTCGTCCTATGTAATAACTCTCTTTTGTCTCGTTCTCTTTCTCAGACGCTAAAAAACGCAAGCCACTGTGCTACTAATAAAACCAAACCACGTATATATTATATGGATCTTTGAAACTCTTTGTTCGCTGTTTCTCAATCACGATGACGGGGGCGTAGTAAATATATAGTAGAAGACTGGAAAATGAAGAAAAAAGTGATACAAACTGTCGTGCATGCATGCATACATGTACATCAAAAAAGCCAAGTCGATTAATCATAAATTTGATTACATCTAAATGCGGGCGCCAACGTGCATTTTGGATTCACTACTATAGTATCACTGTAGTATTGGCACCACACATACAAAGACGGAGAAGTGTGGTCTGCATAGTTTCAATTGCATACCTAAAAGCGATGGTTATATAGTAAGAACTTCTACCAAGAAACATCTATATGTCGCCTTCACCCCCGAACAAAAAAATCCACGCTAATATTAGTAAAGTTCTAATTGCAGCAACAGCAAAAGTGCGTCTGTTTATTTGTTGATTTTCCATCTGTAGTCGCATTCGGTGCCGATTAGATTATCAGTCGTTGACATCTAGTACATAGCAAACACACAGCACTTTGTTTTATTGACTTTATCGTTATTACTATTATTATCACCCTTATTATCACAGTAGCGGCCTGCTGAGTCGAAGCCCATTTCGTTTTACAGCTGCACTTAATCTGCGATAATAATAAGGATACTGCTGCAGCAGCTGCAAGTGCGTTTGCTGCTGTTCTGACCGCGAATCTTGCTGTTCTACGCCCCCACTACCACTGCTGTTATGGCGATGATGATCTTGTGATGCTGACGATGATCCACTCGCCATCATATTTCCTATGACATTTCGGCTCATACCAATGACTCCAGGCATGATCGTAGCGCCTAGCTGGAATATACTTTCACCTTCGCCATTAGGTCGACCAAACGATGGCATCACATCCACCAGGTTCCAAGTTTCGCGATTGATGCCTCCAACTCCGTCACCGTCGTACTCGTCTTCTTCGTCATCCTGTATGTCATCCTCGCTATTGTCGAGTAATCCGTCATAATAGTACCACTCGTCATTGCTGCTACTGTTGTTCATAGTGTTGTTGCTATTGGTTTGTAAGAGACCATTGAGAACCAGCTCTTTGTTCAATTCTCTAGTGATGGGGGATCCACTTTGGTATCGCTGCGCTGTGATTTTCAATACTTGGTGAAACTCGAGAGGAAAATCGACCCCTCGGATGCTCTGGTATATGGAGAGATGCGATCTTCTATTTATTGTTGTTTACAGCATTGATTATGAATTAAATTAAAAGCTTTGACCAATTCTTCTCCTGCCGCCAATCCTCTCCCCTTTGTCCCCCTCTTTTTATGATCGAAGCCACACTTACAGTCCGAGCCTTTGTGAGCGACAGCAAGCCATTAATGCTTGTAATGAATTAGCTACTTGCGATAATTGTATTTCAACGCCTTGAGAGTGACACAAATATGCAATGTCATAATTAAGCATGGCCATGCCAATAGTAAACCGTCGGAGGTTCTTGTCATCCAGAAACAATGGCATCTTGCTAAAATATGATATAACAATGTCCATCAACATATTTTCTTCCTTTTCCCATCTCCACTGATAGAAATGCCACTTTTCATATCTACCTGCTATGACGTAGTTTGGCTGTAGCAGAACGTACATAAGGATACATTGTCTTGTGAAAAACAGGAAAAGGGAGCTTCACACCCAGATAACGAGTGATCAGACCGAGCATGTGAGTCAGATGACCGATAGCCGCATTCAGCTCTTCTTTCGAGTATTCTATAAAAGCAGATAATACAATTAATCAACAATCTTCTTTGAAGCTGATAGAAAGACACGACTCCCCTTCCGTTCCCTCTAAGTACAAAACATACTGGATACATCAATCACTCGAGCTGGTAGCGTCACCCCGCATATATACAAATCTTCTGGCTGCCGCTGCTGTTGTTGCTGTAGATTGTGCTGTAGCTGGGAATGATGTTGATGATGATGATATTGATGGGAATGTTGCAGTGGTATCGAGCTACTACCACGCTGTTGTGCAAAAGGTAAGCTCGGCGAAGCAGCGGAAGACGAGGAGGATGATGTAGATGGTATTGGTCGAGGTTCAATACTTGTCGCCGTTGCCATTATAGCAGGACTGCTGCTATCTTCCACTACACCAGGCTTAAATTCGAAAAGAGTGATGGTCTCACGAACCAAAACACTTCGTGCTTTGACTATTGATTTATGTAATCGGTGCCATCTTTTGGTGGTATGTTCAATATCATTTGCACAATCAGCCATAGCCGCTTCAATATGACCTCGATCCACGTTTTCAAGTCGATTGCGACGTTTTTCAATTTCCACACGTAATTGTTGTATGCGTCGGCGTGCTGCATAAAAGAATCATTATGTTAATCTGGTACTCGTATACAGTTAATGGCAGGCCCGTATTTTTACTAACCTGCTACACAATCCTCATTTAACTGCTGCCGTTCTTCATTCGCTTTTTTTATATTTGTCGTGGAAATGTGCTTTTTCGACCACAGTTCACGGATCCGTGAGGTGCTTTTCACGTATTCGGCAGCTTCGTCAACCAGCTTATCTCGCTCAGCTTCAAGCGGAGCAAGTTCAACATTATGACTGTCCAATCTTACACACAAAATTAGTTCAGTGGACACAAACGAACGGGTTTCTTTTCCTTTTTATATAGGCTCTCATACTTACTTGTCTTTTAAGCATCGTCGACAGTAGAATTTTCGATTGTGAGTATGGCAATAATGGCACTCCATTTCTTATTGGAATTCATAAAGAGAAGAAAAAAAAGGTTACATGCAGAGCGAGTGAGAAATTCCCAAGTATCAACAACTCCGATGCTTTGTGTAGTTGCTTTATTCATTGTAACTATCGATGTGTTGGATACATTGGTAAGGTATTATTATTAGGAGAACTGTTGTTATTCGCATTGCTTGTGGCAATGTACATGGCGGCTTGCTGTGGTTGTTGCTGTTGAGGATGATGATGCATGTGTTGTATTGGTTGTTGCTGCTGCGGATGAATATGATGATGATGCTGCTGTTGTTGTTGCTGCTGTGAAGATTGGAAGTATTGTGGCATGTGACCAGCCACCTGTGAAGCAGCGCTTTTGAGCTGCTGATAGTTTTCCAAAAGAACATTGTAATGTTGGCGCCATAATTCCACCTCCTTTCTCAGTTCAGCAATTGTTGCATCTCGATCTTCCACTTCCTTATAGATTGATGCTGCCCGGGTTTCAAGCGCTTGTCGACTGTTTGCCAATCGTTTCATTTGTCTTTCACTCTCTTGCCATTTCTCTTTGACTTTACGGAGCATTTGATGACAATGCTCGTGTGTTGGCACAGCTGCTGCCTGTTGTGGCTGCGGTATTTGCGTTGCTGCTACAGGTGATGGTATTGAAGGCCGTAGTGGAGGTGTTTGACGTATCGAAGAACTTGGGACGGATGATGGAGAGAGCACCTGTTGATGTAGTTGTGGTGATGATGCTAATGGTACGGTAATAACTGGAGGGGATGTTGTTACTGTAGCTGCTGCTGCTGCTACTGCTGTAGCAGTAGGTGTTGTTGTAGATGATTCTGGCGCGGAAGTCCTTGGCAGCTGTTGTTGTTGCTGTTGCGTTTGTGTGTTTTCTTGCTTTAGTTTTTTAACCTCTTCTTCGAGATCAGATGTCTTTTTTTCTAGGTCGATACGCTGTAGCCGCTCTTCTTGTAATATCTCAAATAGCAGTTCGTAATTTTCGCGTGCAGTGTGTAAATAGTCGGCATATACATCGCGTTCTTTGGATGACTTGTACATTTTTTCTTCATACATTTTGGTTTCTGTTTCTGCATTCGAAGCTTGGAGTTGAAGCCCGGATATCTTTTGCGATAGCTTTGAAAGGAAAGACCGATAACTTTCTGGCGCTCGTCTACTGTTGGCTTCTGCGCGTAACGCCTCGATTACTTCTTGATCCTCAGAATCTAAACGAATTGTGCAACAATCATACACAAGCAGTGTAAAGTGCAAACAGTGTCAGCGTAAATGAAGTAACGGTAAGGTAATCTCAAGAGAAAGGTCAATCATTGTTTTACTCAAATCTTACTTGAGTAGGCACTGTAGTCGGGTGGCCAAGTAGGTGACTGTGAGGTAATGGAGTTTGTGTTCATGTTGGTAGAGGGCTTTGCTCCTGACACTGTAAAAAAGATTTATTTTCTGATGGTTGAAATAAAGAATGAGCCTCAACTAATGATATAGAAATACATGAAAAAGGTTATGTACAGATGACGGGAATGAGATCCAAGGAAAAAAGCGAAAACCCGCGTTCGACTGACCACAGCTGCCAAAATAAAAAGACGCACGAGAGTCGCTGAGTGTGTGAGCGGCGGAGATAATATACAAAACACAAATGCTCACACTGCAACTGTGATACTGGATAGTCCGCCTTTCTACTTGTTGTGGCTATTATATAATATGCGACTAAAAGTTGTCATCACAACAAATTTACAGTAATTCGACTATGTGTCAGTAGCAAACTCTTTTCTGCAGAAGGATTTACTCATATATGTGTGATTTTACGTAATATTATAGAGCTTGTTTAATTATGGCACATGTATATTCTTTGTTATAGCCAAGCATGCCTTGGTTTTGGTCCAAAAAAAATGTACAATCTTGAATAGTGCTACTCCTGATCACTACAGAGATTCAATTCTCCACAGCCTACAAAAAATAAAAAGCGACCCAGTGCTATGGTCAACGGTCTAATTCATGTTGTTATATTGATAACGACAACTCTTCATTAGCTGCGCTATAGTTTGCTGAGATTTATTACGTGAAAGACGTGTTCATGTGCTAATCAGAAACTCAAATTCTAAGGGTAGATGAAACAACTTCAAAGGAAATTGTAAAACGACGATATGATTACAGACAATGATTGATGATGCTAAAGGGTATGCATGTACGATGTGAATGCGCATAATGCAGCTTATAAAAGGATATATGGTGTAGGTGCTGCTCTAAAAAGACGGGCTCTTCTACATTTTCTATTGCCTCTATGCTTTGTCATAACGTATTTGCGGGCAAATCGAGATCCACAGATATTGCATCTATGTGGTCTTCTATCGTCATGGACTGATAATTCGTGCCTGACTCGATCTCGCCTGCGAGTAAAAGTCTCATTGCAAAAACGACAAGCCTTACCATCTTCTCCTTCCACGGCAAATGATCTCCCCGGTGGTAGATCATTGGATGATAAGACCGATCTCACTAGTTGGTCGCCACGAGACGGAGGAAGCTGCTGTTGCCGATGCCCTTCGGGTGCCGTAGTAGTAGAAACAAAAGACGTCCGTTGTACGTTTGTAGCGAGCTGGGGCTCTTGTAAGCTACCATTATGATTCATTGGCACCCTGCTGTTATTCCAATAAGAAGCCATTCGGCCACCGTCATGATTGATGTTAATATCCTGCTGCTGATGGTTGTCATCAAATAGCATAAAATCAGAAAGCTAAATGAATACAAATTGGTATAAGCAAGTGCCACACATGCATGTGAGCTGGCAAGAATACGGTTTCAAGTCAATAACGAACGTACATTTGACAGTGAGGTGCTTCCTGGAATGATCACGTTTGTTGGTTTTGTTGTTGTTTCAGACTCTTGGTTTCGTGTTTCTTCGCAAGGAGGGCTCCCTGTAGGTTGACAACGACTGAAAAGCTCGACACATGGTTGAGCATCCTCAGATACAATGCTTAGCCTGTTCAAAAATAGCTGCATGTACGCATCATCGTTACTACTTGTCATGAGCGGTGCTTCCTATGTATGAATTACATATAAACAAACATTGCGGAGTCAGAAAGTGACAGATGGATTTGCATGAATTTTATATACTTTTATTTACCTCCATGACAATATCATCTCTGCCCTGGTGTTCACTAAGCTCATTGTTACTATGGTGATGCATTCTATGCTCGTCTTCTACTTCTGGATCCCATGATGCTGCCTCCGTAGTGATATGATTACAACCAAAAAAGCGACCGACAGCCTCATCTTTACACGCGACATCATCATCAGAAGATGCGGCGGCGGCGGCGGCAATACCGGCGGCGTCATCAGGGGTAAGACAATCAAAGTAGCCCGTAGAAGATAAGGAAGTACTACATACGGTTGTTGGTGTCGAAAATAGTTGTTGACCCTCAAAAGTATTAGGCGAACAGTATAGTGTCGATGCCTTTGAAACTGACAATCCTATGCCATCATCGCCAGCAGAATCCAGATAGTGACAGCCGGAAGAAGGGGAATACAAAGGAGAGGAGGGTGCAGCCATCGCAATGCTTTGATTATGGTTGGTAGGTTGGCGGCTTTCGTCGTTGTCATCATACAGCTGCTCTCTACCAATATCATTGAACGGTGAAAGGAAACAGAGGTCGCTTGACCAATGATAGAGCTGCTGGTAATCCAATTGTTGTTGTTGTTGTTGTTGCTGAGTATACGTGTCAACGGTGCTAGGTTGTTGATGTTGTTGTTTTGCCCACCGGGTGGACTGACTGTAGCCTTGAAAGTTCATTATTGACGATGCTCATATGAAGATTCCAGACAACTTGAGATGATGATCTATTTTCCTGCGCTGGTTGCTGCACTTTTATATCCTGATGATGGCCTTGCAAAGGAAGACAGCTGACTTGTAACAGGAGCAGTAATAGCAGTTTGTCGTTATTATCGATTTCTGATAGTAGTCATTTGCAATTGTTGTTGCGCGCCACAGGGCGTTTTGTGTGTGTGTGTATGTCTGTGTGGGTGTGTAAGAGAGCAGAAGGAAACTGCTGAAGCTCATCCGCCATCCTTCTAGTAACAAGTATATTCGTGAACCAATAAGAGTTGGTGCCACCGTAAAAGCGAAAACCATAATCTCATTAGCGCTCATGGCTTTTTCTCCCCACGTTCCCGTTTCTGTTAAAACCCCGCATTTCGCTGGAAGCAGTAGTGGAGAACAACGGCGTTGCTCATCGAAAATTCACATAAGTACTCAGCAAACGACATAAATGTAATTTGCCTAAGCGTACACCTGACTAATACTCTTCAACCCGATAGGTGCTATGTATTATGTGCTGATAGTAGGTTGTCGTGCAAAGAATAGGTCACCCCTGCGTAGTTTTTGAGATTTACATAGTTCTGTATCATATACAGCAAATAGCTGCAACTATATCTCTACGTTGGTAATAAGCTATACTTTATTTGCTCAGAAGCACAAAGAAGTTTTCTCAATACGGCAACATTGCAAGTGAGCTCAATCGTGAGCTTCCGTCAACTACCCAAGTTTCCATTTCTATCATTGATTCAGCATTCTTTATCAGCTGTAGCACTGTAACAAGACCAGGAAATGGTTAACCTGGTATACAAGCAAAAATGCCGCCATTACACGTGAATGTTTAAGCCCGGTTTAGGAAAATAAATGCGCGGGGAGGGTCAGAAAGGGGAAAGAATGAATAAAGAAGGCAGGTAAGTGAAAAAAAGAATATTGGTCAAGAACGAAAAATGTGGCGACTTTTAAGTTGCAATAAAAAGAAAACAGATCAAGAAAGATAGAGTGCAACTATTTTCGGATGGAAAACCATCATTATGCTTATGCTCTTTTGTTATAAATGAAAATATTCTCGCTTGGTGGCGGATTGTCTTTAGGTGCGAAAATACAGTTGATGCAGCTGTAATGAAGTACCCCCCCAGGTGAAAGAAAAAAACAACCAGTAAAAGCAGACGCCGTGATCCCAGTGATCCGTTTATGTTTGACAATGACAGACGCGAAACTTAAAAAAAGTGCTTTGGTGTTGTCTGATATAGTTATACTGCAGCATTTTTACTAAACTGTCCCACAGTAATTTACTGTCAAATCCCTGCTATTCTATTTATTAGCCTGTCGCTTACCCTCAGATATAATCTGAGAAGCAAGCTTCAGCATGTTTTGTCCTCTTCCTGATGATGTTTTCCATTTCGCATTTATATTATGATACTCAATGCTACTAGCAGATAGTCTAAAAAAACACGTAAGAAACAAATTAGCTTTTTGCTCCTCTTATTTGCGTATCCTCCGTCTTCCTGATCAGCCGGTGTATTTTGACGGTCAGTTGATGATGATATACTGGTCTTTGCTCATTATCGTTGTGTCTAATGATTTGCATGAATGGGGGAACTGTGTGGTATATGGTGTAATGGTAGTACCCGAGTTGTTGGCGATCTGGTGCGGACCCCACCAGCCATTTCACTGTTTTTCTTATATAAACACTTTTTCTCCTTCTTTTCCTTTTCAAGGAGCCACGTTTTATATGTGTTATATAGTCGGTAGCTATCGCATTTACATATCCGCATATTGTATCAGATGATTATAAGCGGCGCAGCATAGAAAGAACAGCATGCTGTATCCACATGCATTTGAAAACGGGTCATTTTGGGATACGTTTATGATATGTAATGAGATAGCTTACTGCTGTACGATTGCGCAGACATCGTTCACAACGATAAATGTGTCCATAGTTGACTTGATACTGAAGACGTTTATCTGCATAAAGTATCAGCATACACACCACGTTAAACAATCCAAATCTTTACCATATATAGATACATAACTCCGCGCCACGCTCACAATATCGAGACCTTGTTAAAAGATAGAGTAATCTCCATTGCTGATGATGTTGGCGAAAAAATGTTAGAAGCTGTTGAGCTGCTTTCTTATAGCCCGAGTAAATCCAGCATAAGTATGTAGCAACGTTCTAACTAACATGTATACGATAAAACAACAGATACGTGCAGCCTTAAGCACCAACATAATGTCTACGATCACAACTATGCATTTCTCTTGGCAATCTTTGTCACATGTCCCACTTCTAACACAACATAAAGAAAAGCTTTCACTAGCATTTACAGAGACGCTGATATTCAAACCTGTAATTCCTCAAAAGACAGCAGGTCAAGGGGTGCTCATATTTCTTGAGATTTGGAGTGATATGATGGATGAGGAATTGTGTGCTATAAATGAATATCTCGTTACACGGGATTTGCAGCATGAACAGTAGCCGACAACGATTTGCACTTGAAGGCAGCGATCATCCTTAAGCGCTGCAAGAAAAAGACCACAAACTTATATGGAGGGCACTAGCTGTTTGCTGTAGTCTTGCGCTTTTTTGCAATAGGCTCTTGGTGCAAGTCCCACCGTCCCTTTGTTTCTACACCTGGAACGTCAGATGCTGCGAGATGGTGCAACCATCGCCGAAGCAACTGATTTCCATTTAAGCAAGGTGGTATCCTCACACTACTCTTATAGACTATTTGTGCGCGTGCTGCGGTCTTGATGCCTTTCCATATACGCTCAAGTGCTTCATATACCTGGTATACTTGTACCTCGCTTACCTCCTGAACAGCATTTTATCTATCATCCATCATATGACGGTAGCTGTTGCAGTATAGTTACAGATCTCCTCTTGCTTCTGACATATAGCTGCACAATTTTACCATGTATTGTCATGATAGCACAGTATAGAATGGATAATTACTATGTATTCGCGTCTCATTTAGAAAAACCAGAACCCACAAGAAACCGTCATCACGCAATATCTCTTATAGCATAACCTTACATATTCTAATTGCTCATTCTCAAAACAAATAACTGACATATGACAGCAAACAAGCATAATGGGTTCTCGAATGGTTGTGATGATAAAGTAGGTTTCCGCCCCTGTTGCCATGGTTACAGAATGTCGCGCAGTCGCATTGGCAACCAATACTATATTTGGATTCGTCGCTATAAAGGCAGAAATTCGCGTCGCGGTGGCGCATGAATTTATATTTTTTCTTCTTCTTTGAGCCTTTGAACTTCAATGGAGACTCGACCACTATATGGAGGCGCCATTAGCTGCGCTGTAGCCAATTCCTTTCTCGATGCCAGGTAGCTATAATTATAGTATGTTTTTCTTCCGCCAATAAGTCATATCATACAGCGAAATCACTTAAAAAAAGAAATCTTCCAAAAACCGGTGCAGCCAAGTTCGACAGATCCCGGATAATCAAGAAGTGTTTGTAGACACAGAAACACAACAAAGCCTCATTATCGAATTACTTGAACCTGTTGAAGCAGAAGATGAGCGCATTGCAAGGTTTGATCCCTTTTTCTTATTTTTTGGGCTAATGAGAAAATTTTAAACGACTATTTTCTCTTTAGACTCCATTTCGAACAACTAGCAAGAGACAATGAAGCTGCGGCAACAGAAATCTTGAAGCTTGAGCGCATACCCACCGAGACTGCAACACCTCGACTTCCGTAAGTTTGTGTTTTGGGTAGAGTGTAAACTCAAAAACTCATGAGGGACCGACAGGTTCGTTAGGTCCATTTTTTAGACTAACAACAGCCCCTCGCAACTTACTTTGTAAACTCGTTTCGAATAGGCCTTCCACAACGAACGTACATGTACTGCGAGGCAATCAAAAAGTGGCCAAATTCGACGAGGCCAAAAAAATGGCTTTTAATACTGTGCAAATTATGATGGCAGTCGTTCGACTCCAACAAGTATCCACGGATTTGGTTATTTCAATCAATGCACCTGTTTTGATTGCATCTGGCAGCAGTGATCAGCAACAGCAGCAGCAGGAAAGCACGACTGTCCTTGACGTTGAAAAGCATATGCAAGAAGTGCTAAGTGAACTAAAAGTGAATGATTGGAGTCTTTTTGGATGATTGTAATAATAAAGAAAGTAGCAGTGAAAGGGAGAAAGAAAAAAATAACTTGTAGATGAGATGTAGTATATGCAGAAGAGCAAATGTACATATGTATAAATACAAGAAAGATCCGGATAAGCAGTGAAAGATCACTACAATTATGCTTGTGGATGGAGTGGTGGGTGAGAAGCAGGTCGTTGGACGAGTCCGTCATTAAACAAATTGTGAGTACTTCCTGTGGGTGTGCCTTTTGCGTCATTTGTTTGGTGGGCGCAAAAGATAGAATGAAGTTAGTAAACATTGTACTATCGTAAGTCAATAAAAGGCACCTATATGAGCTGCTATATACCTGCAACAATGCCACGATAATCCAATCGATAAATCTTGGGTGGCAATCCTTTACCAAACTTGCGATTGACATGGTTGGAGCAAAGCAATGCCGAAATCAAGACAAATATATGAAGAGGGACTAACGAAAATGCCACTATAAAGCAATCCGTCAACGCCTGTCGTGTGAATTGGGTATACTTGAACCGGCATCCAGGCAGAATGGTTCGTGGAAAGCACAGGCCGGATTGTTGATGGAAATCCGTAAATTCTTTATAGCCGCAGCAATGGAGCTATGAAATAGTTCGCGATTGATGGTTTTTTTTCGTGAGTTACAAAATACAATACGAGTCGCTGTCCACCCCCCTATCCTTCTCCTTCTCAGAGCAAGAACTTACATTGGCTTGGATTCTAGCACGACCATCCGAAGTTAGGTCGTAATGCCATTGATACGAAAGTTTGCCTTCAATGTTCCATTTGTTTTTACGATAAGATACGTATCCGATCGCAGCAATCATTGCAAACGTGAGCCAAAGCATAAGATTGTACAGAGTAAGAGCGCCACGGTTGTTAAGTATAATGCCGACATAGCCAATGAATGACGTGATAAGACATAATACACCTGTTGCAGTCACCACTAGATAACGAAATTCTTAGTAATTCAGATACATAATAGAATAAATAAATCTTGGACATTCACGTGTCGAAAAGTAAAATAAGTTGGCATAGAGAGATGTGGCACTAGCAGGGCTAATGATATAACACTATCCTGTTGAATATATAACTGAAGGAAATAGCTATCAAGGGTACAGATCATCACTTACTGTTTAATAACGTTCTTTCGCCTACAATAACAATATCGGCTCGAGCGTAAACTTAAAAGGAAGCATATAGGTTAACCAACTTAGGCACACCGAGCTTTTTTTTAACGGATAAAAAGGGTATAACATCCCAAAATACGTAGACTAAAAAATATAAAGTGCTAGTGACTGATGATCATGTTTTTGATACTTACATTTGAAAAATGTAAGCAATGCCAAGAGTAAAATGCCCAATCCGTAACAGAATAGCTATATTATATGTTATAAGTTAGTAGCTTTTCTTTTTATAAGTATTAGAGATCTCAAACTAAAAAAAGACAAGTCCCAAGTTGTTTTGGAGTTATAACATGCAGTATGCTCAGGGTGATACACTCATGCCATCATGCCAACTAGATATTCCTTACCAATGAATTGGTCATCAGGATCCACCACTTGAATGAAGACCATCGCATTTTTCGTTTTACTGTAGGATCTTGAATGTTACGCTTCACCAAGTGGACACTCCCGGCTGCAGTTGTATCCACCGAGCTGCGGGACAGCGTGCTTACTGCCGAGTGTCGATCAACATTCCCACCGTTACCGCTACCTGATGATAATACCCAGGGTAAGATAGGTTGTGGAAGATCTCCTTCATTGGACGATGATGAATGGTGTTGATATTGATAGTCTTGACGTTTCGATGAGCCTGGAGCATCCATTTATCCAAAAAAAAAACAGAGAACGATAATGCAGGAAGAGGAAAGAGTAGTATGTGAAGCAGAAGAAACAGTGCGAGAGAGAGGAAGAAAGAGAGAGAGAGAGATAAAGAAGATGTTGACGAGAGATGTGAATATTTTATTTTGGTCTCGGGAAGACCGCAGACCCATCGTCGCATCACTCACTTGCTTGTCCTCCCACTCAACATCGATCCACTTTTTGGCTCTTGCATGGTTTACTTCTTTTGGTGTAAATCAGTTTCTTGAGCTTTAATGCTCTCAGGGATATGTAATAGTGTGGGATCATGATAAACAAGCATGCATAACATAGTATGTAAGCCCGCTAACAACAATAACGCTCCTTCTCCTGGGCGTTGATCTTTTCTCTCGCTATCGGTATACAAAACATGTATGAAAAATGGCGTTATTACATACTCTCTTCTCTCTATCTGCCTTTACATGTACACACATACAACAGTTTTTATAAGGACCTGCATAGAACGTGCAGAAACGTGATGTCACATCAATACATAGACAAACAATTTAACCAAGTGCTATATTATGTACCGCCTTTGCTGCAACCACCCCTTACTACCTCATATCCGTACGTCATCACTAACATGTGTTGGATATCAAGTAAATGGTTTTCATGATCGCCGGTACTAATTATATTAGCCCAGACAATTACATTGCGGAAGTATATATATGGAGATGGATGGCTCGCTACAAGCTATTGGAATAATGGTACCAAATTTAGGTAGATCCGAAGCAAAAACAAAGATCATCATTATGCACTTTCTTTTACGGCCTGTCTTTTTCTTTTCGTTTTGATCCTTGTTATTGGACGAAAAATAACACAAACACGAAGAGATGCCAAGTAGTTAGTTATGTGAATCGGTGAGGAGCATTTTTGTGTGCAGAGGGAAAATTGAGGATTGGATTCTACTAAAAAGGGTAACTATAAGAAAGTTTGAATTGATAAAAACTAGTGGATATGAGATGGTATACAGCAGTAATACAATAAAGGAGGCGAAAGGTGTTAGCGAGTAATGGTAAAGAAACAAATTTAGCGCACGCGCATGTGTGTATCTGAAAGATTTTCGTGAGCGAGGGTGTATGAGGTGTGATAACTATCATTTGTGATGTGGTAATAACAGTAGGGGGAAAGCAGGTAAGGCTGTACTTTTACAGTCGCTTTGACGGTACAGCAGCAAAGATGATGGTCAACACAACTGCTATTACGAGACTGACAGCCAGCAGCCATAATGATCGCGACCGTAAGATCCGTTTGACTTCGGGTTGTCGTATCTTGTTAAATTTGAACGTTGTGGTTTCACTAGTCCCAAAAAAATACAGAGAACCCTTTTAGTATCCCCCAGGCGTACACGTATCAGCACCATTGTCCCATACTTACCTCACGTTGAAAACAAGAGCCCAAATAGGGTCTAAGCCCGTCAAGAAGGACAAGATATTCAACACACCGATCCATAGCGGCAACAGCACCTGACGAGAATAAGAAATAAACCCATATAGCGGTTGTTGAGTTACTGCTAATTTCCCTCCCTTGTCTAGTATATAAATTAGCTTATTTAATTTAATTTATTACTGCTTACCCAAAATCGTACGCCCCATTGTGGATAACCAAGAAAGATCAAACTGAAAGCAACCGTAAGACCGGCCAACAGGGCAACAAGGCCTATGACTAATCGAAGCATTTGCTGCCACAGCGTCAGGTTGCCCCACACCTTCAACCGTAAGAATTTGGGATACGCGTTCCGGCGCATATATTCAAACAGATACTCCTTGCCATCGGTAAACACGAGCGGATCGTCCCGACCGCCATCCTCCAACTGTCGTCGCATGGTTGCTTTCAATTCCGGCGGTAACTGTGTCAGTTCCTTGGATGCCGAAGGTACCAAATATCGCAACAAAATTCGATGTGCCGAGTCGGTCAAGTCATGTCTGTTCAAAATGGCCTTTTGATGCAATCGTTCTCGAGTTTGGTCCAATGGTGGTCGTTCTAATGGCACAAATGAATCTTCCAAAAAGTCTTCTTCGAGTCTCGGAACTGGCTGTTGTTGTTGTTGTTGTGGTGGTGGTGGTGCAAGCGATTTTTTCAAAGTTGCTGTTGAAGACAAAGGCGAACTCTTTTTCTCGTCCAATGAGCTGACCTGGGATAATCGACTCAATACGCGAGGCGATTGGAATCCATCAGCTAAATCTTCTTCAGTCAGATACCCGGATCGTCGCATGGTCTTTACGTAGCGGCGCCAAAGCAGCTCATGATGTTGTACGTCGAGATAGAAATCAAGTACTTCTTCCATGTGTAGGCGATCACGCATGATAATGTATAAATTGTATAAACACACAGGTGGCTGTGTTTTGCGGGTCAACACTTGCTCAAGTGTAGGTAGATCATTATGGAACGAGGCTGATGTCATTGAACCGAAAGTGAAGGTCGAGAGGAATAAAAAATAGAACAAGTAAAACAAAGAACGACGGCACAGGGGTTTCTTTGCCATTTGAAGAATCACGATTTCGTATATATTTGATAGTGACACAGAGCGTATCCCGGTGTGCCCCCCCCCCACCCCAACCGCAGTGCTACACCCGCAGCAACAACGAAACTCACCTTTTCTTTCTTTTTTTCTTACTCTGCCCCTTCTTCTTCTTATTCTCCAACCCCTTTATCTTCCGTCTCCATCATGATCCATGCTACTGATTCTTTGGATTATCTAAAGGAAAAGGAACCGCATGCTTGTAGATTTGTGTGCGTCTCGGATACCCACGGCAGACTCAACTTTTCATTCCCTATACCCGATGGTGACGTATTTGGTAAACTAACAACAACAACCTCATCCTCCTCTTACTGCTATTTCTTAATTATATGCATGATCGTGGCTAACGATTACATTTCATGGATTCTAGTCCATGCCGGCGACTTGACAAGAGTCAGCTCGTACGACGAATTCGAGAGAACTATCGCTTGGATTGAATCACTACCTCACAAGTACGTAATCATCCATTCATGCGAAACACCACACCAACAACCCCACGCATCAGCAATGCTAAAGATCAAATATTTTGTCAACGACGCACTATGCGAGTAGGATAAAAATCGTTACAGCAGGCAACCATGACCATGTTCTCGACGATAAATTTGGATTCGTGAAGGACAAGCAACAATTCTTGGCAAGAATGGACCATGCAAACATCACTTATTTGGAGCATGAGTCCTTCCGACTACCGCAGTCGCTTGGTAGACACAAGATGTTCGTTAGTCCATATGGTAAGATACAGCTTCTTTTTCACTATTATGAAAACAATTGGTGATGATAACATAAAGAAAAGGGCTTTGTGTGATTCTAAAACCTGTCGTGACACTTTCACATTAGCACCCTTCCACATCGGAGGCGCGTTCATGCTGCATAGTCTACGCAGTAAGTAGCTTTTCCGTTGTCAAAAGTAGTCTTTTTTCAATGTCATGCAACTCTGATACTTATTTTTTTACGCCATGTTTAAAGATATATGGGAAGCGATCCCTGAAGATATTGACATTCTGGTTACTCATACCCCTCCATTTGGCTATCAAGACCGAATTGCTCGCGGCGGGCAACATGTTGGCTGCCCACATCTTAGAACCAAAGTTGAAGCGATCCGACCACGAGTACACATTTTCGGTCACATTCACGAAGATCATGGCTGGCAGTACACACCGAACGGAGCAACATTAATGATTAACGCGTGCATTTGCGATCGGCGGTACAGAGCTAGCCAACGCCCTGTTGTATTTGATATATAAATAGAGTAGAGTAGACCCCACCGAAAAAAGTAATAGAAGCTTCTTTCCAATGACATACTACACGTGTGTTGCGCATATGAAGATATGCTTAGTGATATATGGAATTGTGTACAAGCAGCTGTAAAGAAGGAGGTATCAATGTGTATGTGCAGATAGCAGCAGTGAGCGCAAAGGGTATTATATAGAGGTGGTAATGGAAGACTTCCCTGCGGATCCACGAGTTTTGAAGCTTTTATGCCAAAGATGCAACCTCAAAACTCCTGCTTTGAAAAGCAAATCATACATCTTCATTATAAACCCCTTTGTACGAATAGACCACATGTACGCCACTCTCTTTTCTGTACAAAAACCATCACATTGTCATCAATATTTTAATCAAGAAGTTGCTGGAGAAGACAGGGGATGCTTCTTCTAATGCTCAAGATACTGGAGTGCTATTATCATCAAAGCAGTTCGATTCATGGATGTGTATTCG
The DNA here is from genome assembly GCF_025766255.1 of Zychaea mexicana. Classification (NCBI taxonomy): domain Eukaryota; kingdom Fungi; phylum Mucoromycota; class Mucoromycetes; order Mucorales; family Lichtheimiaceae; genus Zychaea; species Zychaea mexicana. Next base: position 117,118 of record NW_026516785.1, read on the forward strand.
AAGTACTGTAAGGAGACTATATCCAGAAATATAAGATGAGATAGGATGTGGAAAAAGATTGGCCAAACCTGATGATGTATAGATAAAGAAAGTGTAGTAATATAATATTTTCAGGCTACTATATGAAAGAAGACCCGACAACGATCATAATTGTCATGAATTCACTCAAAAAATAAAGGTATGGAAGAAAATGGTGCATGACTATGTAATAACTCGGCCTTTCATACAAACATTCCTTAGGCTGCACCTTGAAGTGGTCTGCCACCACGGCCTCTGGCGCTACCACGGCCTCCTCTTCCTCTTCCACCACTTCTTCCACGGCCTCCACGGCGTCCAGTCGTCTCCACCGACAGTTCACCAAACGTTTCCAAGTTTAGTTTCTGCTCTTGCTGGTGCTTCTTGCGATAATCGTCGCCACTATTACACCATGAGCATTAATTATGATAGAAATCAATGAACGTATTATTTATCATTTCACCCGGAAATCCCTCTTTTTGGCTTCGCTTTTCCACTGTGTATAAATAGACACATACCCTGTTTTCTTTAATTCAGCGCGCTCCTTGGCATCACATGAAATATCATCAAAGAAACTCTTGGACTTGTCGTAAAAGGTATCCGCTTCTGGAATGACAATCACTTCTTCATCATCCTTCTTTGCTCCTTTTGCTTTTTCCTCACTCTTGTTCTTCTTGTTGTTATGGCTATTAATATTTTTGTTGTTACTGTGGTTGTTCTTATTGCTGCTGCTACCGCCGTTGCTAATACTAATGCTGGTAGTCCCGGTATCAAACAAACTACGCAAAACTTGCTCCTTGTCAAACTTGGCATTCGATGAGGCAAAATCAAAGTCCTGTAAAGGAACTACAGTTCCATTCTTGGATGCTTTTCTGGTGCTATTATTGCGCGTCATTCTCGCTCCATTTCGCGATTGGCGCTTGTCTATTACGGTTACTCACATTAAAACTCTTGCTGTTAAGCCCACAGCAAAGAAAACTTCAACTTCAACTCCAATCCTTTTTTTACGCGTTCCCCTCCTTTTTTAAGCATTTAACACAAACCTCGTGCAATAGTTGTGGTCGAAGAAGTCGTTGGGTCGTTATCGTCTGCAACCATAATAGTTGTGTTAGCAGCAGTAGTAGTAGCAGTGGTACTGCTAGTAATAGTGGCATTGGGAGGTCGCTCCTTGCCAACGCCCAGTTCGCTAACGGATTTGGCAAGCTTTTCAACAGATGAGGCAATTTCTTCGGACCCACTCGTCTTTCTTCCACCTCGTGTTGCTGTTGCTGCTGCTCCTCCCTCTTTCTTTGTCGTCACCTGACTATCGTCCTTGAGGTCCGGTTTTGGAGCAACAACTTGCTGCTGCTGCTGCTGTTGCTGTTGGGGAGATACTAGCGGTGGTGGGGTTTGCTGAAGCGGTGGCAAAGGCAATTGGGATTGGGGTTGTTGCAGGGACTCGTCTCCGGCTACAGGGTGTTGCGACGATGATAGTGTTGTCGCCGTTGTCGATGTAGTAGTGGTCGTCATTGGTATCTCGTGTGGAACCTCCATGGCTGGCGCCATCAAGGAAGGTGGCGGAAAATCGGGTTGATGGAACGGTTCAGGCATCTGCATTAGGGCGGGCGATGCTGTAGAATGTTGCGGTTGTTGTTGTTGCGGAAGAGGTGGTGGAGGATGGTAATATCCAGGGAAGCCCATGACAGGAGGAGGCATTGGCGCTGCTGTCACTCCTCTGTAAGGCTCAAATCCATAAGGCGGATAGGATGAAAATGGCTGTTGTTGCTGTTGCTGAAGTTGCGGTTGAGGGAAAAGAGGAGGGGGAGGAGGAGGAGGAGGAGGAGGCTGCTGCTGTTGCTGCACCATGGATGGTGGATAATAGCCGGGCGAGTTCTATAGAGCAGAAACATTAACAATGAGTATTACAGGTATTTCGTGCGCGCGTGCTGGGGATCACCAAAAACAGCATAAGGTTTACGACAGACGTACAAGGTCATTGGCCACATAAGGCTGTTGCGTTGCAGCAGGCTGGGCGGGTGGCCCCTCAAACACCTGCAGGTCCTTCACATCCGAGCCTCGAAAGACAATGTACTTGAATACGTTATCCGAAGGCGGTATTTCATCCATCGGATTTCCGCCCCGTCTGCCCTCGGTGCCAAGCGATACGACTTGGGAATATAAAAAGAACAGCGTGAGAAGTTTAGCGCTACTCCCACTACCACCCTCCTCCCTTGTTGTTTTTCTTTACCTTGCTCGAGTGCCAGTGTCGCATTCTGAGGATCAATGTCGTGAAGGATACCAATATAGCGTATATCGCTTTTTGACACGAGCTGCATATAGGTTCAAAACGGTCTGATTTAGTTTCCGCGTCGAGGCTAAGAAACAAAGGAAAAAAAATACATTAAAGGGCTCTTCTTACCGAGATTTTCGAGCCAATGAAGCGTGCGCCGCTCATTCTTGGCGACAAAAACAAAGTTTAGAGTAAAAAGGGGTGGGTAGCGGCGGTGGTAGTGGTGGGCGGGGAGAAGACCTTTGAAAGGTTGGCGAGTAGTGTGTCTTGTAATTCAACGAGTAAGGGAGCGAAGAGAAGAGGAAGAGCAAAAGGGTTGAGTGAGTGTGTGTGGTATAAAAAGAAACAAAGGAAAACGAAGGGCAAGGCTTCGGCCCTGGGAGCCGGCTAAAAATGAGTGTGTGCTACCTACCACACACATCACATACACGCAATTGCTACGCCTGGCCTGGCCTCTTTGTTATTTTTTTACAGTGCAGGAAACCTCAGACTTCAACAATGACAGCAAATACGAAAAGAGTAAGCGAGCTGTTCTAAACGACATCCATTCTCGATACTTTGGACCTAGTTGCCTGGGTCAACCGCAGACGTTGAACTCTCTTTAAAGAGTCGCCATGGTATCGGTTAGCTGAGATTTCTATTTAATTCATTGATTGCATAATGTAAGCGCTGTTCATATCAATGGCACTCCCATAAACTTGTCTTCCTACAGCCACCACTGAACACTACGATGGCAGTTGAAGCAAAGCTTTTTTTTTTCTGAATTGAAAGGATGAAAATGTTATTGTATTGTTTTTTATTAGGCTATCGCGTCGGAAATCCAAGTTTGTAGCTTAATGCTTTTTGATATCGTCAAATGCTCTGGAAAGCTTTCAAATGCTTTTGAAGGCTTCAAAAGCATCGAATTACAATCTCAAATTGCCGACGAAGTAATCTGCAAAATGTGAGTATATTCGTATTCTGCTGGCTAACTCTATGTTTTTTTGCCGTGCACTCAATCGATTTGGATCTTGATGATGCCTGTTAGTAAACTATAATCACGGTAGCCCAACTAGATCAAACTGAGAGCAGAATACTCTTCCTCTTCCTGCCCTGCCCCAAGATTTGAAACATTTCCCGATTCTAGGTCGAAAGAAATTTCTCGTAAGAATCTCTTGAGACCGTCAGAACAAAATAGGAAATGTTATTATGCTAGAATCTTCTCGAACCTTTATTTCATAGCGAATTCAAAGATATATAAAGGCAATAAATCCAATTGATATACATTAATCTTCTTTTTCGCTCGGTCATTACCAGCTTCCTCACATCTCTATTCTATCCCTTCCATTTTTCTCAATTTCAACTTCCCAATGTCGCCCCTGGAAGAACAATTACACATGATGCAACAACAAATTGTTGCTCTACAGGAACAACTCCACGGTGCTACTACTACTCCTATGCAGTCAGCGGATGACACTGCTACCCTTCCCTTACACTCCATGGGTACTCGACCCCATTACGATTGGTCTCCTTCTGAAGGTCTTACTGAATTGATGAATTTGGATGTTCCATTGCACACTTCGTCGCTACTCTCTGACTCAGAACGTAAAACCATCATCGAGTCCTACCCTCCCATGGCGCACGTGGACTACAAGGCTCCGGCTACTATCCCCACAGCGGAACGTGCAATGAACAAAGGTCAGCGCTATGAGGACAACTCCTTGAAGCAACTGCAATATCAATTGTCAGCTGTTTACCGCCCTCTTGACATTCTCAGTCATGAATTGGTCACCTCTGAAGCGGACAACCCTAATTTGGAACGCTATTGTACAATGCTTCGTGATATCCGCAAGCTCTTATTGCATGTCGGTGCCTCTATGACTCACGCTCGTAACAATATCGCTCTTCGTGCCATCAATCCTTCCTTTTCGTTGAAAGCTGGTAACGAGGTCAATTACACGCTCCCTCTTGACGAGTTCCAACACACATTGATTCAACAAACTACAGCACGCAAGGCTACTCGAGAAGCGACTATCAATAAACGTCAACGTCGTCGGGCTCCCAATGACTACTCTCAATCTTCTGGTTCTTTCTCGAATTTTCCCGACCAGCAGTTTTTTCGATCAGGTCCACCCTCTCAGCAGGGTGGTTTCAACAACAACAGCAACAACACCAACAACAACACCAACAACAGCAACCACAGCGGCCGCAACAACAACAACAACAACAACAACAACAACAACACCTTTCGTGCCAACAACAGCAGCTACAACAACAAGAAGCACACCAACCCTTTTCGTCAGTAATCTCAACAACGGCTCGTACAACAGCAACATCCGACCCAGTCGGAGGTCGGCTCAGCAAGTTTTATACACATTGGACTCAAATTTCAATCAACTCATTCGTCGACACCACAATCGCACACGGCTACAAAATTCAATTCCACACACAACCACCAACGACAACAACACCAACGCCCATCCAGCCTTTTGGCCCGGAACAGACTCCATTGATAGATCAGGCAATCCAAGACTTATTGTCCAAGCAAGCAATCGAACCCGTTTCCAACACAGAAGTCCGTCAAACACCAGGCTTTTACAGCTCAATGTTTGTCATCCCGAAGAAGGATGGCGGCGTTCGACCAGTCTTCAACCTCAAACGGCTGAATCAATATCTGGATGCCCCTCATTTCAAGATGGAAACTATTCGGGAAGTGGCTCTAATGATCAAACCCAACGATTATCTAGTTTCTATCGACTTGTCCGACGCATTTCTGCACATAGGTCTTCACCCAGCTTCGAGAAGGTTCTTACGTCTAACTTGGAAAGGCCAAGTTTACCAATATTGTACGACCGCCTTCGGCTTGTCCACAAGTCCCTTTGTCTTCACCAAAGTTTGCAGGCCCATATTAGAACACTTGCGCTCTCTAGGAATCAGGATCTCAGCATACTTGGACGATTGGCTTCTCATCGCGGAGTCCAAGCATTTGGCGATGGAACAGGCTTATCAGGTTGTCTCTCTTTTACAACATCTAGGTTGGCTAGTCAATTACAAGAAGTCAGTTCTCACCGCAACTCAACAATTGGAGCATCTCGGCTTTGTATTGAATACCCGCTCGATGACAGCTCTCCTGCCACCAGCCAAGCTTCGGGACATTCGTCGATCGATCAAGCAAGTACTGGACAAACCACATCGTCAATCCCCCAGGACCATTCACAGCTTAACGATGCGTATTCAGTCGGCGACTTTTGCGATCTTTCCGGCACGTCTTTACACTCGACACCTATTATACTACAAGAATTTAACAGTGAAGTCAGATGCGGATTGGGATCTTCCTCGCCCTCTCGATCAAGCGAGTCTGGAGGAACTTCAATGGTGGTACACGAACATCCGCAAATGGAATGGACGCTCACTGCTCCCTTCGACACCCTCACAAACAATGTTTGTCGATGCCAGCAACACCGGGTGGGGTTGCAGTTGGAACCATCTTCGAGCTCATGGTTATTGGACAGAGGAAGAAGCTGCCCAATCCATCAATTGGCGGGAGCTCAAGGCAGCTCACCTAGCTTTGAAAACTTTCCACCTACCGGAGACCTAGACGGTGATGATCAGGACCGACAATACGACCAGCATGGCCTACATCAACAAGCAAGGTGGAACTCGCTCCCTCCCTCTCATGGAACTGGCAACGGAAGTATGGACGTGGTGTCTGGAGAACAAGATCATGATTCAAGCCCAACATATACAAGGAGTACAGAACACCATAGCCGATTTCGAATCTCGTCGACAGTATTTCAAGAATCAATGGAGAATCAAGCCGGAGATCTTCCAACAAATTTACCAGACTTGGGGCCCTTTCACGATCGATCTCTTTGCCGACAGGACGACCAAATTATTGCAAAAGTACGTCTCTTGGATGCCGGATCCGGATGCTCTCCACACGGATGCGTTCTCCATCCCGTGGCAGAAATTCCATCATCCTTTCGTAAATCCTCCCTGGAATCTCATATCTCGAGTCATCAACAAAATTCTTCAAGAGCAACTTCCTCTGGTAACGCTGGTGGTCCCATACTGGCCGAGCGCCATCTGGTTCCCGATGGTCCGTCAAATGGCTCTAGGTCTTCCTTGGCTACTGTCCCCACATTCCATCCAGACGACCTCCCCATGGACACCACACCCGTTACTACCGCAGAACTGGATGCTCTCCGTGTGGCAATTGTCCGCCAAAATTTAGTAAACAAGACTCTCAATGCACAAGCGGTGGAGGATCTCTTAGCTCAACGGTTAGCCAACTCCAACACCAACAGGCTCTATCGCAAATCACAACTTCGGTTCTTGGCTTGGGCTAACCGCAAGCAAGTCTCCCATACATCTTTCACGTCTGTCGATCTGGTGAACTTCTTGGCGGATATGCGACAAGAACATAATTTACAAGCTTCAACCCTCAAGACAATGCGCGCAGCGGTGACTCATTTACACACTGATGGTAAACGTATTGGCGAAGACAACATCGTCACTTCGTACTTGAACTCTTTGCTCGGACAGGCTCCCCCCGTCCCCATTCACCGACCTCAAATCGATGTGGCACCTGCTTTGGAACGTGCACGTTCAATTGCATCAAGACCGTCTTCCTCCATCAAGGCGTTACAACAAAAGTTGGTTTTCCTTTTGGCTATGGCAGCATTCCTTCGTCCCTCTGATTTGGCCCGCATTCCCTTCTCCTCTTGCTCCATCTCGAACGGTTGTCTTCATTTTCAGGTGGTAGCCCCGAAAGAGACCAGGGGTAAGCGTCGGATTATCAAGCCTTTCAGTATCCATCCGCACGCAGATGATATTGAATTGTGCCCTGTTCACTGCTTCGCCGTTCTCCGGGATCATCCCACCTTACAAGCTCGCTCCGCCTCTAGCATGCTCTTCGTCAAGTCTAACAACATACACCAGGCTCTCTCTGCCTCCACGATTTCTACTTGGCTTCATCGGGAATATATTTCGTTATGTACAACTGAAGCAAATGTCTCTATCCGTTCTTTGGCTGCCTCTCGTGCTCTGGATCTAGGTGTTTCTCAGGAAAACATTGTGGCTCTTGGAAACTGGGCTTCTGCCGATACATTTGTGCGTCACTACCAACGGAATCAAATGGCACGCGTGGACTTTACCTCAACGGTGCTCTCAAACGACGACGAATTTCATGATGCTGTCGAGTCTTTTTCTCTGGATTAGCATAATAACATTTCCTATTTTGTTCTGACGGTCTCAAGAAATTCTTACGAGAAATTTCTTTCGACCTAGAATTGATATTTAGACCTGAAGAACAAAATAGGAAATGTTATTATCCCCACCCTTCATTTTCTTTCTTTCTTTACTTTATTTTATTGACAATTTTCCCTCCCTTCTTATTATTATTATTCTTTTGACCGAGCTTCAATTCGATTAATGGATATCAATTGGGATTATTGCCTTTATATATCTTTGAATTCGCTATGAAATAAAGGTTCGAGAAGATTCTAGCATAATAACATTTCCTATTTTGTTCTTCAGGTCTAAATATCAATTTTTGTTGTCGTCCATTCTTCTCAACAAATCAATAATAGGCTGTTTCTCCTCGGGTTCCAATCCAGACGAATCTGATTTACTGCTTCTTTTCGTGCCTCGGGAAGTTGACTTTGATTTTGGAACTATCGAAAAATTAGTATCAAATAACAGTAAGTGATCCTCAAACTGAAACCAACCTTTTGTAAGCTGAACCGCATGCACTAAAATGGCATTCCAATTAGGTGGTTTTCTAACCTTGATCTAATAATCAAAGATATTAATATAGAACCTTTCTTATTACCCATATATCTATTGATTCTTACAGCACGGACGCCATCATTTTCAGTTACTTCTTCGAACAGGTATGACCAATACTGATCTAGTGTTTTAATATCATCAGGAAGATTGTTTGCAATGAATTCCACGTTTGAATCCACAAAGTTAGCGAGACTTGGTCGCCTAGCAACCTTGAGGTAGTCAGAAATAGCTACCATGGTTAATTTGTTGCTATGTTAGTTACATACAAACAAAAATTTATATCCCGTTATGTCTTGCTTAGCAACGTACCTTTGCGATGTAATTCCATGGCAACTGAAACTTAACAAACGTGTTGCTTCGGAAGAAGGTGGCGATTGGAAGCTGCGGAACGCGTTTCTTAACTTCTGCTTTTTTTTTGTTGCTCAGCAACCAATTATTGCTCAGTCAACTCATAGAAACAGGTAAATATTTTTTTCTTCCATCCTTTCACATAAACTATAATAACAACTGTTGGTTTTGTTCATCAATTTAATTATTATATTGCTAACTTAATTGTCAATCTTTACTATATATTATTACTCATAGTTTCTCAATGAATTTTTTTTTATTAGAGTGAAACTATCGTCTTAGCTGCTCGAGTGGACGTTGTTAACTCACGTTTCTTAGACGATGTTACTTTTTCAATTTGCTCGAGTGGCCGTTGTTCACTTTCTTTCAGGGTGACGCTATTCACGCTCGCCCGAGTGGCCGTCGTTAACTCACGTCGCGCATTTTCTTTTTTGGGATTGCTGTTGCACTTAGCTTCCTCGAGTGGCCGTTGTTCACTTTCTTTCAGGGTGACGCTATTCACGCTCGCCCGAGTGGCCGTCGTTAACTCACGTCGCGCATTTTCTTTTTTGGGATTGCTGTTGCACTTAGCTTCCTCGAGTGGCCGTTGTTCACTTTCTTTCAGGGTGACGCTATTCACGCTCGCCCGAGTGACCGTCGTTAACTCACGTCGCGCATTTTTTCATTTATTTTATTGTTATCACTACATTCTCTGATCTATTATGTAGGATTTCGAAAACGTGTTTAAAGAACTAAAATTATTCCTTTCCTTTCCAAGGTAATTTTCAAGAATTTCAATTCAATGCTCGCTATCTGCTAATATATCATATATTTTTTGATTTATTCCAGTGACACGATATGTACTTCTTTTCAAAAGGCCAATAACTAGGAATTATCAGTAGTGCTGTACATAATAAAGCTTCAAAAATTGTTTATCTATAGTATATGGGGAGAAAAGTTTTCCTAATAATCTTCTTAACTTTTTATAACCAGATTAGTTCCACTATGTTAAACTCGGCTTTATCGTTGCTCTTTTTGGTGGTACCAAGAAGCCATGCACATGATTTATATGAATCAATCCATTTAGTTGCTGTCTACTCAAGGCTTACTTTCTGTAAGGTGCGGACAGGAACAAGACAAGACAAGGACAGAAAGACCGGACGAGAATGTGCTAGGTGCTTTCAGCAAGAACAGGACAAGACAAGAAGGAAAGCTGGAGGTAGGAGAGCAGATGATGAGAGAGATATAAGGAACAAGATATATGATGGAAACAAGATATCTGACTGATGTTTTATTATTCAAAGACTATGGTGTTTATATATCTTTTACTATGGAATTTAATAATGCGAATAAACGGAAAGATTGGTATTAGGGTTGTTAATTCGGACGATGATGATGGATGATATTGTTACTTGGGGATGTAATAAGTGATCATCGAGGTTGAGGGTGATCACTTAGTAGAGGTCGAGGAATGTTCATAACATTACCTCCCCTCTTAGGCTCGAGTAACACGAGAGCGGGTCGAACGCCGAGGTGATGGTGGTGGAGCAGGCTTGGTCGGATGCTGCATATGAAAGTCACGAACTACGTCAGCGGCGTTCCAAAGATTTGAAGCTGGTTCCCAGGTGTTTTCTGAGGGAGGGCCACGTGCCCCTGGCATTTCAGGGAGAGCGCCAGCCTCTCGAGAGCCACTGCCAACAGGCCACCAGTTCGAGTCCGTCCAAGTCCGTTTTTAGCCTAGCAAATGTCCTCAAGTCTTTTAAATAGTCTATCTGTTTGTCAACAATCATTTGTCTACTCTGCCCTATCTGTCTTGTCATCATGTCTTCACAGCCTACCAAACAAATATCGTTTCGGAGGCCGCCAATAAATTGACTAGTGCGCTGGTTAATCTTAAAAAAAAAAAAAAAAAAAAAAAAAAGTTTTCTGAGGGATCTATGTATCCCTTCCACGCAACTAGATATTGCAATTGACCCCGACGACGGCGACTGTCAAGTATACTGTCGACTTCGAAATGCTCTTCGCCCTGAACTTCTACAGGAGGCAATGGCGCAGGTACACGGTCTTGAATGTCCGGAGTCGCCGGGTTATCGCGAGGCGTTAACAGGGCAACGTGGAACACTGGGTGAACCCGTAGTGCAACAGGCAAGTTCAACTTGTAGGCATGGGAGCCAACACTCGCAATGATTTTGAATGGGCCCAAGCGAGTATGGTCAAGCTTCGAAGATGGCCTAACAGTCTTGATATTTTTGCTAGAGACATAAACGAAGTCGCCTATATTGAAGACTGGTGTGGGTCGATGGTGCGCGTTGTAGAACACGGCTTGCTGTTGCTGGGCGAGGCGAATTTCACTTTTCAACGATTCATGAAGTTCTTTCAACTCCTTACAAAAATCTTCGGTAGCACCAGAGAGACCTGAACCCTGGGGCGTTGGCAACAAAGAAAAACGTGGGTGGTAACCGTAGGTGGCCTCAAATGGAGTATGGCGCGTGCTTGACTGGACAGAATTGTTGTAGCTGAATTCGGCAACAGGTAACAAGGAAGACCAGTCGTCCTGCTGGTAATTGATATACGCGCGAAGATACTGCTCCAATATTGAATTTACTACCTCAGTTTGTCCGTCGGTTTCGGGCCTGAAAGCTGTTGACATATTTGACTTGATCTGGAGCAACTCGAGTAATGAACGCCAGAAACGCGACGTGAACAGTGCGCCACGATCCGAGACAATATCATTGGGTAGACCATGCAAACGGAAAACTTCCGTGACAAAAAGGTGGGCTAATTCGCTGGCCGTAATGGTGTCCTTGCATGGGACGAAGTGCGCCATTTTTGTCAATCGATCAACAACAACCCAAATTGCATTGTGACCTGACGAGGATGGCAAACCAACAATGAAGTCCATGCTGATGGAAGACCAGGGACGAGGAGGTACTTGTAAGGGCTTGAGCTCACCGAGAGGGGCTTGACGGGAGTGCTTCGAGCGTTTGCAGGTGCGACAATTGGAGACGTAACGTTTGACGAATTGACGTAGTCCCGGCCAGAAGAAACGCCGAGCCAACAGTTCGCAAGTCTTAGCGATACCGAAGTGGCCTGAGACTGGGTGATCGTGGTGTAGCCGCAACAATTCTAACTTCAACGCATCAACATCAGGTACATAGATGCGGTCATCGAGGAACAACAATCCTGAATTATCGTCGAAGCGATACCGGCTCATCTTGACGTGAAGCTGCCTGGGTATGCTGGAAGGGTGTTGTACGAGATTCAAGATTCTTGCGGTCTTAGCATCGTCATCGTATTTATCGCGTATTGCTGATATCAGGTCGTCATCAACAGGGCAACTAGAGACAGCCCCAAGAACGACTTGATCCTCACGAAATATGGATTTTATTGGCTGTTTATCGCTATCGTCCCCCTTCCGGAAGGCCATGTCCGAGCGACGGGAGAGGGCATCGGCCTTGGGGTTCTTGGTGCCTGGACGGTACGTGATCGTGAAGTTTTCAACTTCGGACAGCTTAATAGCCCAGCGGGCATGACGACGACTAAGGGTGCGGGCACTGGATGACATGAAATACTCGAGGTTCTTGTGGTCAGTTAGGACAGTAACTTGGTGCTGGGAGCCTTGGAGATAATGGCGCCATACACGGAAACTGTCAACAATGGCAAGCATCTCTTTGTCATAGATGTCATAATTGACCTCGGCAGGATTCAACTTGCGACTATGGAAGGCTACAGGATGATGCACACCAGTAGAGTCGGGCTGGCTAAGCACCGCAGCAATGGCAAAGTCGGATGCATCAGTTTCAACAAAGATCGGTTGAGAAGGCACGAAATGCTGCAGAACTGGCGCAGTAGTGAAGCTCTGCTTGAGTGCTGAGAACGCGGTATCTTGTGTAGTAGTCCAATCGAACGGAACATCCTTCTTCAGCAGCGAGGTAAGGGGGGCAGTGATGCGAGAGTAATGGTGGATGAAACGGCGATAGAAATTGGCGAACCCAAGGAAAACCTGAATGTCATGAGTGTTTTTGGGGGTAGGCCAATCCAAGATGCAGGTTACCTTGGTTGGATCCATGCTGACACCCGAGCGACCCACGCGGAAACCAAGGAAATCAACCTCATCGACGTCGAAATTACACTTGTCAGCTTTGGCATAAAGGGCTGACTCACGAAGTTTTTGCAAGACTAGCTTGACATGTTCATCGTGCTCTGCTTGATTGTCGCTGAAGATCAAGATGTCATCCAAGTACACGATAACGAACTGGTCAAGATACTCGTGCAGGGCATTATTAATAAGTGCTTGGAAGGAACCCGGCGCATTGGTCAAACCGAAGCTCATAACATTATACTGAAAATGACCGTATCTTGTGCGGAAGGCGGTTTTCCATTCATCACCCTTGGCTATACGGATACGATGATAAGCATTGCGGATATCAAGCTTGGTAAAGACGGTGGCAGATGAAAGACGGTCGAGCATTTCGTTGATCAGAGGCAATGGGTAACGATTCTTGATGGTGATCTTGTTAAGCCCACGGTAATCAACGCAAAGGCGTAGGGAACCGTCCTTTTTCTTGACAAACAAGATGGGGGCTCCAGCAAGACTAGTCGAACGACTGATGAAACCGTTATCCAGGTTGGTCTTTATATATTCACGTAGGACGCCGAGTTCTTCTTGTGATAAGGAATAGATCGGCCCATATGGAACTTGAGTATCCTCAGCAATCGGGATAGCATGATCGATGCCTGGACGAGAAGGGGGAAGGGCATCAGCTTGGTCCTTATGAACACATCAGCAAAAGCGCGATATTTGGATGGCAGCGAGGAATTAGCAGTGGATCCTTCAATCGTGACGGAAGCGATGGATGACAGGGACCCTAAGGGGTCGACATGAACTGAAAACGCTTGGGCGCCCTTTTGGATAAGTGACTTGATAGTAAGTGCACTAACCAGTCGGATATCCGGTGGATGCTTAGCAGTAGGTGGTGAAGGATGTGAATTGCTGCTGCAAGGTGCTGGCAAGCAATCTGTGGTGCAGGTGGTGGAAGTCAGGTCGATGTGGCCGGTGCGCCAATTGATAGATGGATTATGCTTGATCAACCAGGGCATACCAAGAATGATGCTGTATTGTCCCAAGGACGTTGGATACAGCAAAATTCGTTCATGGTGTTGGCCAACGAACAGATCGACTGGACATTCGTCAGTGATAATACCGGAACGAAGAGCTCGACCGTCGACTGTGCGGACCAAGAGTGGGTTATTACTTTTGATGGACGGCAAGTTATGATGGCGTGCGAAGGATTCATCGACAAAATTCTCCATGGCACCCGAATCGATCATGGCATGTGTTTTTACTATACGACCCGAAATATCGATGGATACCGACATTTTGAGAGGATGGTGCAAGGAAGGTGAGGATTTCGGAGAAGATGAAGCAGGCAGAGGTGGAATAACAGAAGAGCAGAGAGGTTTGGTTTCAACAGTTGTTTTATTTGAAGTTACTTCTGATGATAGGGAGCCCATGGTATACTCTCTTACAGGCCATGGGAGGTGCCTTTTCCCGACTTCTTAGGGCAAGTGCGGGCCTCATGACCTTCACCACCGCAGTATAAGCAGAGACCAAGCTGACGTCGACGAGCCTTTTCCTCTGCCGACAATGGGATGAACTTGGTTTTAGCTGCATCCAGGTCCATGGGCTGCACAGCGCTTGTGGTGTTGGTGGGGGAACTGTGACCGGTGCCGAAAATCTTTGACGAGGGCGGAACGGCTGATTGCGTCGTTGCCCTTCTCTTTCGCGCATTCTGTTGTCGAGTTCGATTACCTTCGTTACATACGACCACAGCTCAACTGGCATGTCGCGAGTGGCGAGCTCATCCTTAAGGCGATCGCGGAGGCTTTTGCGAAAGATGGCAAGGAGGGCAGCATCATTGAACTGAGTGCGTAAGGCGAAGCGCGGAAGGTGGCGGCGTGCTCAGAAGCTGCAGTCGAACCCTGACGTAGGTTAGCAAGCTGTTTTCGATTTCCAGTAGTTCGTTGACCTGTCCAAAAGCCAAACGAAATTCATCAAGGAAGAGCGAAAACGAAAGCATGCACGGATCAACCTCGTCCGTACCGATGTCATCGAGATAGAGCGAAAACGAAAGC